>NC_056628.2:29813827-30113827 GCF_002870075.4 Lactuca sativa
GCTAGCTGCACTCGACGAATTGGGTCAATGTGGGCTGTTGACTCTGACCGTTGACTTTGACCATGACCAACGCTTAACCAAGTTTGACTTCTGGGCGATATTTTGGTAATTTGGGAATTTATGGAAGAGAATGATCAGTGGATGTAGGTGTTGGACTTGGAGCTGCATTTGGTGGAGTTTGACTTTATCACTTCGAGCTATTTGTGAGGTGAGTTCTCCTCACTATATCAACTGGGTCAAAGGCACCAATGTCAGCCCTTATCGGATTTGTATTCGAGTTTATTGCATGATATGCTTATTGATTTACATCCTGGTAGTTAGGATGGTGATATGCTTAGTGACCTGGTTAGGTCGGTATCTTGGTATATAGGATGGTGTTATATTAGTGACCGGTTAGGTCTGTATCCTTGTTATAGGATGTTGCTATGATTGGTGATGTGTTAGATCTGTTTGACTGTTATATATGTTAGCGTATAATATTTATGTGTACATGTTTGTTTGATTGGGGGTTAGGTTGACGCAGTCCTGCTTTGTGCTGAAGGCCAACATGTTGGATTAGTGTCTAAGTCCATAACTATAATTGGTATGTACTTAACCCGATTGGCATGGTCCATTTGGGTTGCATGGCATCGGAACAATTTGGATAAAATTTTGTGAGAAAAGGATAATTATGATTTGTTAATATATTATAAGTTCTAATATATTAATATGAAATCATATTATTTAATTAGTATTGATCAAGAATTAATTTAGAATTAATATTGTGATCAAAAGGAGACTAATTAAATATATGGGGATTTATTGTGTAAATCATTTATTCTTATATATGTGGGCTTATGATCCATACTTCTTCATGTTGGGCTAAACCCATGGAGTAACCCATGGACACTCCATGGAGGTTTTAACCCATAGAGCATGAAGAATATGAAAAGACATGAGTTACCTAGTGTAACCCTAATACCCACCATATATAAGGACCCCATGGCTCAAGAAATTGGTACTAGTGTGTGTACAGATGAGGGCTAGCCAATTTGAGCATAGGAACCTTTTCTCTCAAGTTATTCCAAGATGTTGGTGATGTTGTGTGAACCATTTGTGGTGTCACGCTTGAGGCACTATGCTCTTAAGCTCCATGCACTACTAGAAAAACAACCTTTTACGATGCTCATTGCATGTCGTAAAAGGCTCAGACGACGCGCAAATGCGTGTCAAGGAAGGCCTTGTCATAAAGAGAGACGACGCACATTTACAACGCTCATTTACGACTCGCGTTTACGACACGCAATGTGTATCAAAGAAGGCCCTGTCATAAAGGAAGACGACACACATTCGCGTGTCGTGACCTTACGAAGCGCGTGTTAATGACACACAATGCGTATCATTAAAACCTCTGTCAAGAAAGGCCATGTCATAAATTAAGATGACACACATTTCTACGTATCGTAAATTTAAATGTTTAAAAAAATATATTTATATATTTATTAATTTTTAAATTAAATTTGCATTTAATGTCTCATAATAGAAATAAAATACCATATACAAAAAATATAATCCATTGCATAAAATTTAATGTCATACAATTCTATTTCTTACGATGTGTAAATTTGCATTCATCTAATCTACTCTTTATTTCATACTAACAATTGAAATGAAGAATGCAACACTTGCATTTGCAACATCTTATCTCTTTCATCTTGAGCTTTCTTTTCCTCTTCTAACTCCAGAGTTATTCGCTTTCATCAACCCTGTAAACACAACACAAAATCACTTGTCATTTTCATTCTACTTTTAAAGTTAATTCTTATCAGGCAATTCTACTTTTAAACCTACCAATCTAGAAAATTTTTCAAAGAATATAATTTATAATTTTTTTTATGGAAAGTACATTGCTATTTCTTGAATACAAGATGTTACAAACAGTGAAAGAGAAACCCTCTGTCCACTTCCACTGTGAAAATTGGAAAACCAATCATTATATAGCATAGACACCTGGTTTTACAAGAATGAAGTTAATAATGATTAGATTGATAAATTAAGGAGTTAAAAATGAAGAAATATGATGTAATAAGATGAGAAAAATTATTAGGTAACAGCGTAAGAAGATATAAATGCACCATCATCATCCTTGTTGTGTTGGACACATAACAGGATGCATACCAACCAGCTTGATGAACAACAAATCAAAATAAATAAATTAACTCATTTCTCATTTTCTAATATATCTTAATGTTAAATATAGCATTTACCTAGCACAGCTTGATGAAGATCATAAACATCCTTTCTGATAAAGTAATATATGAGTAACTATATATTTGTTCTAAGAAATGAACACAATACTTTCTAATTTCAATTTAACATTGATATGGCATAGAAACTTAGAATCTCTTGTACCAAATACTTTCTTATTTACTCGTAGTAGCAGTAACTATATATTTGTTCTAAGAAATGAACACAATACTTTCTAATTTCAATTTAACATTGATATGACATAGAAACTTAGAGCTGAGAAAAGATGAATACCTAATCCATATGTGAACAATCTGAACTGGCCAAGAGCTTGTCTAATAAACATCTCAACACCACTCACTACTGTAACTCCCACCTCTACAGCCTCTTGCAATAGCCGTGTGTTTCTAGGTGTATACACCGCATCAAATACAAGATCATATGATCTCAAGTTCTCCTGATCATGTCAAAAACATTTTAATTCATAATCCCATTTTCATAAATGCTAATAAGAAAAGAGAACCTTGGAAACTGGTGTCAGGTGTACATCTAGTTCCATGCCAAAAGCAGAGCAATTTGCAAGAATCATTCCATTTTCAGGGCAATATGCATCCAACTGTTCGATAGGCAAAGCCTCCCCTGAAACTGCTCGTGCAAGAGACTCTGCTCTCTCTGTTTTAGGAATTTTATAAATTCAACATAAGAGATTCACAACATTAACATTAAAAAAAACACATCTTTTATGTAAGATAAATTGTGTGATTTTGGTTGTTTGTTATAAATTCAACAGAAGAGATTTACACAATGTTTTGAAAACCGGACCAGACTCCGAACCGACCGTCTTACCGGTTCGATGGTTCAAGTGGTTCGACCGGTCGAACCGGCTCTAAAAACCGGTAGAACCGACCATATATATATATATATATATATATATAACATAAAAAAGAACTAATAGCGTAAACAATAAAATAATGATGGGGATGTATTGTTAATTCTTATACGAAGGTATCATAAATAAATTTATGCGTGATGTATCTCAAGCAGGCATCATGTAAAGATGGTTAAGTTGCTTTGCATTTTATTTCCATTATTTAAAGTTCCAAACTTGTCTTTGACAAGTAGTATTTTGCTAGTTACTTTGAATTGATTCATTGGGGCTTAGTTTCAAAAAGACAAAAGATGTAATGAAGTTACTTTTTGTTGTATGTAAGATAAATTGTGTGATTTTGGTTGTTTGTTATGATTGGTCTGCAAGTATGAATGCTTGAAGGAGGCTCTGAGCAGATTGGGTTTCATTGGGAGTACCCGAAATAACCACAATGTGATCACTTGTTCCTGAACGTGGCTCATGCACTACAACTTTTGCACCTGGAATCTGCTTTTCCATAAAACCAAAATGCTTATTCATTTATAGCAATCAACAAACCAATTTTCAATGCTATAACAGAAAAGTATATGGAAGTAGAATTCCAATTCTAATTACCTGTCTTAAACGAGTGAGTTTGCTTCCATTCTCCCCATAAACCAAAGCAATGACAGTTTGGGGTACTAGAATTTCCACACTCATGTTACTCACTATAGCGGCAGATCTACCTACAGAAGTTGACCCTGTGCTAATATTGTCACACCCCAAAACCGGAACGGCGGAAACGTTCTGGGGTGGATGACGTCATGTCAAGTATCACAACACATGCATATAGTAATCAAAGTACAACAAAACATTGCATTAATAGTAATAGTTTTACATGGTTACATTACAATACACCAAAGTAATACAAGTAATACAGACAGATATATGTAAGTACAGCGAGGCACTAAGCCATCTTCATCAACAGCTCCGAGATGTACCTGTCTAATGCTAACCTGAGAATACAAGTTATTTGAAAAGCGAGTATCAACATTTTTACAATGCTGGTGAGTTCATAAGTATTTAGTGTCATTTTGTCAAATAACTTTATGAAGTAGTAGATTAAGTGCTTACTGTGTATTAGAGTTCTTTTCAAAAAATCCTATATTTTCCTTAAATAAAGCAGCCTTCTACCAAGACTGGTCAGTGTTATGTGGTAAAAAGTAGTTTTCCCTAATTTGCTACCATTATCAAAATACTGAATTTGTTTATTGAGGAAAGCAAACGACATCAGGGAAATCAAATGCCTCAGCAGTGAGGACTGCTGACTAAGGCAAGGAATCATAGACTCTAGGGAAGTATCGAACGAACGACACGTCTGGTTCAGTCTAACAAATGGAGGCACAGACCCCAGAAGGTACCAAATGAAAGGTACAGCTGGTAAGGTCTCAAACAGTGAATACAGACCCCAGACAGTATCAAATGAAAGATACGTATTGTAAGGTCAAGCAGTGAATACAGTGAAAACAGTGGATACAGACCCCAGACAGTATCAAATGAAGGATACGTCTTGTAAGGTCAAGACAAAGAAAACAGACCCCAGACAGTATCAAATGAAAGATACGTCTTGTAAGGTCAAAAAAGTGTGACTCTGAAAATGAGTTACCAGCATACAGTGTAAATTGCTGGCGAAATACCATTACCTTAAGGCCAAAGAATTATAAGGTAACCCGGGATACTCGTAACCATACTGACTAGAGTACCAGACGCCCTACAAGCGTCTAAAATGTGACATTTGTCACCCGTTGGCTTGGTAGGCCGGGACTGTTGCTAGGAGTCTGGGTGCGGGGTTGTCAATCCCGTATAGATCTATACACACAATGTACGCTCTCCCTACAGAAGACTCTGGTTACCAACTAGACGACGGAGAAGGCCGTGTCCTGAAGATGCATCCCAAATAGTGGCTAGAGACTTCCAACTAGTGGGTTTCTAATGTAAGTGCTGAACTAGAGGTAGAGACTCTTAACTGAATTGACTGAAGAAAACCCGTATGTCTATGCTTGGGTACATAATATATAACTAATGAATCAAACGACCTTCGGATGGACATCCGATCCCACCAGACCACATCTCAACGAAGAAAAGGAAATAGGGCGGACAAGCCTTCCTAAGTCCTTCAATCATTATTTATATGCATCTATACAAGCACAGACATACATCTAACTATGCTTGAGTGTGTATCAAGTGGAATCATATCGTGAAGTATAAGTGTACAGTGTGGAATACCAATTTGTGAAGTATAAGTGTACAGTGAAATATCCGAGTCGTGAAGTATAAGCGTACAGTGGAATATCCGAGTCGTGAAGTATAAGCGTACAGAGGAATATCCGAGTCGTGAAGTATAAGCGTACAGAGGAATATCCGAGTCGTGAAGTATAAGCATACAGAGTGGGAAAATCGAATTGTGAAGTATAAGTGTACCCAGTATAAGTGTATCACGAAGTAGAGATGACCATAAGTGAAGTAAAAGCATCTATCAGGTATAAGCGACTACAAGTATAAGTGAAATAGAGACAATAACAGGTATAAACGCATCACAAAGTGAAAGCGTTATCGAGTAGGAGTTTAAAACACATGAAAGCGAAACAGCGGTAACTAACAAGTATAAGTATTCGACGTGAAAGAGAAATTTGATGAAAACCTTGGAAAAACCTTTATATATAGGAAAATTGCATTTTGTATTCTTTGGTAAAATCAGTGTGAAAACCTTTAGAAATCTTTGGAATCTTTCATAAACCAGTTTAAAATGAATTTAGGTAAAACAGTATAAGTAAGAGTTTTGAAACAAATGAAAATCTTTTGAAAACCATTATAGTGTCCTACTCGGTTAAACAGTGTACAGTGGTAAAATCTTGTGCATGCGGGTTATCAATCACATGTGATTGATATGATAACTGGCATGTTTAACTTGTATTCCCCCCCTATAAAACATGTAAAAACATTTAAAAGGTTCATTCAGGGGTATGAACTCACCTGGTGTAAGTAGGTCCGACGAAGGTGCCGTTTGGGCGTTCGGTGTCACGCAAGGACTCGAACACACACAATGACCTATTTAACATATGATAACATATGTTCACATACAATTAGTATATTTAATACTAATTAAACAAATATACGCGCTCAAAGGAGCGGAAAAACACTTTAGATAAGTGTTTGGGTGTCCCGGGTAGCGTCTAAAGGTGTGTATGGCCTAGGAATGGAGTTTAATCTCCGAGAGTAAACCCTTATTACTTAGTTTACGGCCCAGGGACTACTCACCATGAGTTTACAGCCGTAAACTCATGGTGAGGGTATCTAGTTTGCTAAATTGTCTCATAACGATTGTAGATTTATGCTAGGCTCAAGTATCAAATGTGTGAATGGGTTTAAGGCATGAAATGGCCCCTTTGAGGAGTTTATTGCCATAAGCAAGGGATCTTACGGCCGTAAGCTCCTATACATACCTTCTTTTGGTGTTTTTAAAGGCTTAAGTGGTAGAGGGTAATTTCCTAAGCATTTTGGTAATAGTCTAAGGCCATTTGGGGGACAAAATTAATGTTTTGGGCATGTTTAAGGGTGTTTACGGCCCTGGTACATGCCTGGGCCGTAAAATCCTTTTGACCCTTCATTTTGTTGTGTTTAATTGGTCCAAACCCCAAATACTAAGTCCATAAATTATGTATGAAGCCTAAGGGTGTTTTAGGAGTGTGTTAGGGGCACTTTTGCATGTTTGTGAGGTGTTTACGGCCTTGGCAAAAGCCTGGGCCGTAAACTCCATTTTACACCCTCAATCTTTATGTTTAAGGGATCTAAACCCAAGAGGATAAGCCCCCAATATATGTGTTAAGCCCTAGGGTGATTTTGGAGTGTATTTGGGACATTTAGACAAAGTTTAGAGGTGTTTACGGCCTAAGCAAGTGCTTGGGCCGTAAACTCTCTTTTATGCCCCCAAAATGATTGTTTTAATTGTGCAAACACACCTAGGCTAATTCCTCTATTTATTTCCAAGCCATTAGGGACAAGTTTGGGTCATTTTGGCCTTGTTTAAGGGGTTTACGGCCTAAGGAGGGGCTTAGGCCGTAAACTCCATTCTAACAGCTTCTAAGTCCGAATTTTTAGCTATAAACACGAATCAATATGTTTAGAATAAGCTAGGGTAAGTGGAATTACAATTCAGAAGCGTTTGGTTGCGGATTCGGGGCGAAAACGATTCTAGAGAGAGTGTGTAAAAAGTATCCAATGGACTCCACTCACCTATATATAGGGTTCCGAGTCGGGGCTGAGTGAAATTCTACCCGATACTACCCTTAAACGGGGCTTTTGGTCGCACCCGATTTAATGGTCGTAATAATAAAACTTAACATTTTCCAAATAAATGGAAATGTGTGTTGTGTGTTTTTATTTCCTTTTATCACGACTTAACGGCATATTAAATATGAACAAATGAAATGTTTATTAAATTGACGACCTCTAATTAACGGAACTTTTATAAACTGAAATATTCCGTTAACGGTAACGGGGAAATGTAACGGGACAACTTGGGTTGTCACAAATATCCTGTCCCATCTACAATAAATAAAGAAACAATTCAATTCTCAAACATCAAAAATATGAAGAAGAAAAAAGAAAAAAGAATAATACCGGAAGGTGCCATTTTCCAGGTGTCAGAGGACGATCTATGCTACTACTTGAGAGTTTGAGATTATCCATAGCTTGAGTTAAATTAGTATTATGCTGATTAGGATAATGTGACATGGCAACAGAAGATTGATGCTGTGTATATGTACCCTTTGTTGTTCTAGTTCCAATTCCATGGTTATTTGACATTCTATTTGAGAATAAGTTGTTTCTTAGTCTTCCAGTAACACTGTATAAAGCATCTCTTACATTTATCATCTCTCCTGTCATCTTTTCTTAAAAATAAAAATAAAATTACAACAGATAATTTGTATGTATAGTAAATTGGTTAAATGCAAGAAATGGTGCTCACCAACACTACTTGATCAGTTTCAGGTGCACACTTAGGAACTTGATGATCACCAACTATCTTTATAAAAGCACCAGTCATCTTTGTCATATATGCAACTATGGACCCACCTTTACCCAACAGACAACCCATTTGGTTTTGTGAAATCACAAGTCTTGTAGAAACCTGGGCCCCACTTGATGATGTCATATCCATCCCCTTTTGAAACCCAGACTCCACAGACCTATTGAATATAAGAATCACTGCATTTTGTGAAGCCGAATTTTGTGACTCTGCTGCACTCTTCTTACAGTTAAAAAAAAGGAAACAAATTTTAAAATGATAAATTATATAAATCATAGTATGAAAGTAAGTAAGTAGCAAACCTCCATTGCAGAAATGGTGATCAATCTTTCATCACAATCAGAAACGGGAGCTCGAATTGCTATATGGGCACCTGATTCGTTTTGAATAGCTTGAATGATTGTCCCTGATTTTCCTATCAAGCTACCCACTTTATCACTGGAATACAGAATCCTGAAAACTATTTCCTTCTGGGATTCCATGTCAGTAACTTAAATACTTAATGGGGAAAAAACATGATAACTACTTACATAGAACCAGCCATCTACTTCGTACTCGACTTCAACCTCTTCTCCAACAGTTAATCTCAACTGCAATAATATACAAACAAATATAAATAAGTAAAAAAGAAAATCTCCAATTCATGTGTTTTTTCGGTTTGACTTTCTTAAGAAGAAGGATAAAATGGAAAATAGTAGAAAAGTATTTCCATAAGAAGAAGGATAAAATGGATGGGAAGTGAATAGAAGAAGGATAAAAAGGATGTGAGCTCACTTTAAGCTCATATTATATACATATTTTTGATGAAGTCAACAATTGAATTGATTGTCAAATCAACATTCAAATCACTGCTATGAATATATATAAAATAAGTAGAAAGCATGAATTGTTGAGGTGGCAGATGAAGATGATGAAAAAACACCAAATGAGGAAGGTAGTGAAAGTCAAAGTCAAAGTCAGAGTCAAAGTCCGAGCACGGAGACGGAAACAGAATGGGAAAGGGAAAATGAGGAAATCTAAACTGCAAAGCATTTAAATAAAATTTAAATTTAAATTCCAGATACACACAATTGTTTTTTTGGTAAAATAAAGAAAAAGAAAATGAGAATAACTAAATACCTTTGTTGAATTGAGAAGTTTTTGATCAAGTTCCAACACAAGACAAAGCCTTCGATTAGCAAACATCTTTTTCTGTTCTTCCATTCTCTTTGACCTTTCCCTATGAATAGCAGCCCATTGCTGGTCATCAAACCTTCCAAAAAACTGTTCAACATCTCCCCAACCGTTCAGAGGCTGAGACGGGCCCGACCCAACTTCTTCAGACGTGGGTCCAGTCCCATTCTAAAGATGACCCGGTTGTAAAGGTGGCCCTTTCATATTTACAAAACTTGAATGGACTTGTCCCGGTTGTGATGAAGGTATCTGAACAGTCGCACTCGGTGTTGTAGACACAAATAAGTGCTTACAGTTAAATAATGAAGGGATTCATATATGTATGGATGCTTTAGGGAATTAATCCTAGGTACAGATGCAACCAAATGTCCAACAACATTGCTGAAATCAAACATAGCTAATTTCAATATCCAATGGGCTTGATCAGGACCACCAACTAACAAAGTTGCCATGAATCCAACAAGTTGAGCAGTAAAATCTGATTTTGAATCTTGATTTACTTCTTCAGAAGATGATTGACAAAAGAGAGACTTATAATCAGGCACATTCCCACGAGGGTAATCTTGCCACCAACCAATATTTGTCACTCATAGCCACTGCATCATAGAGAAAATAGAAAATTTTGTTCCATGAAAATCTTAATAAGTGTAATTATGTAATTTGTGTAAGAAAGTCACCTGTTTGGCCACGAGATTGGCGGAAGTGATGATTACACGCATATTATCATCTCTTTGTTGAACAAATAACTTAGGATGATGACATGCAATGCCGAATTTCTTTCGTTCCTTACTGAAGGATATAACCTCAAGAAATTGAGGGTATCTGACATCACAAAAGAACTCTGTTACAGAATAGTTGGTCAAAAATCATGGTCAAGAAGTCATTGACTTACATAACAACTAAGTTTGGAAAATCAGAGTAAGGTCTGAGGGTTCTTTTGTCAGGGCTTGAACTACAACACCTGCATGAATTATGGCATGTGATTGAAAACCAGGCTAGATGACCCGCTGAGCTCTGCCCATGGAATGGAAGGGGTGAGAGAAAAAGAAATTGGGACCAAAAAGAAAAAAAAAAACTGATTCATCTTCATTTATTATCATATTGATGGGAGGAGAGGATTGCAATTACAAAAATCTAAGCATGGAATAGCATATACTTGATTAGAATCACCCCCTCGACAAAAAGAAAAAAAAAGCAATGAGGGCATTAGATGGAGTGTCGACATGGGTAAATGTTGATTCAAGCCCTAGAAATCGCTCTAAAGGGGTCGGCAATAGGAAGGGAACGATTTTCAATGTAAGATGGAGGACTAAAATCTGTTCGATTGCTTCGATTTAGCCGTCAGATGCTGTAATTTCCCCTGTGTTCGTGTTCAGCTCCACTGCCCTCGGCTAAAAAAATTAATATATGATTAATTTTGGTCCAATTAAACTATAGCAACCGAAGCAAGAAGATACGGTATCTGTGATTAGGGTTTGTAGAGAAAAGGGAAGAAGAGAATGAAGGGAGATCTTGAAGCGGGGTATTTAAAAATTTTAGAATTTTAAGAGGAATTGATTTTCCCCTTGAACGCACGTTTTGAGTGAAAAATTATCAAGCGACACTCACAGTGGACACACACTTTAGAAAAGCGCCCTCCATGTTTGTATTTTTTTTGTTGGACAATAATTTTAGGGCACGCAAAAAATGCGCGTCCTATATTCTTCAAATTTCTAAAGATCTGACATTATTTTTAGGGCACCCCCTTTTGCGTATCATTAATCAGTGTGTGTCGTAAAAGGCGCGTCATTAAAGGTCTGTTTCTAGTAGTGATGGAATCAAGCTACAACAAAGAGGTATGTAATTCTACTAGAATTTATATTATATGTACTTCATATTATGCTACTTAGAACAATACCTTGGAAAAATTGATTTTTGCATGTATAATAGAGAAAACATAGATCCAAGGTATTTAGGATTGGATGTACACCTTAGAAGTGTTAGAATGCTCAAAACCCTTCAATGCTATCAGAACCTAGGCTTGTTTTCAATTATACTTGATGAAAATTGCTGAAAAAGCTAAAAAAAAACCGATTTTCTAGCTGTCTGGGCACTGGACTCGCCGAGTCTACTAATGGACTAACTGAGTCCATGAAGAAAATCATCCTACTCATCGAGTAGGAGCCCCAGACAACATATTTTTGAGTTTTTTGGCTGGAATTGGACTTGGAACATTATCCTAAGCTGTTTTTGAACCTATAAACCTGTTTTTGATGTGGTAATGTTCATTCTAATCCAATTCAAAAGATAATTGTCAATAGATTCATGTTTTGTATTAGTTTAATGATTAGGCTAATTACATGAAAAAGTGTTTGATTTGAATTATCTTGTTCTTATGAGTTTGCTTAGATTAATAGAAAAGTTATGTGATAATATGTTTTCAATCCAAATCAATCTAAAAGTTGTTCATAATATGTGTTTTTGTAACTTGTCCTCAAGTTATATGAAAAGTCACATTTATGATTATCAAAACTCATAAGATTTCCATAAGTTATGAAAATTGGAGAGTCTCATTTTTAAAATGTTTTAAAGTCTTCCATAGCTTGTCCTCAAGTTATGGAACTTGAAGAGTTTTTCATTAAAACTACTTTAAACACATAAGTTATGGAATTTAAAAGTTTTGAATAATTCAACACTTGCCCTCAAGTTTTGGAATTTGTAAAGTTTCCCTCATGAATACTTTAATTCCAAGTTAAGCCTTTAGAATTTTAAAAATTAAAATTCAACCCTTATACTTTATAGTATTATAAGTTATTAATATATATATATATATATATATATATATATATATATATATATATATATATATATATATATATATATATATATATATAGAAGGGCAAGTCAGTCTTACCGTTAGTAGGTCTCATTCACGAAGCCGATCTATAAGGGGGTATAAGGTTACTACCTATAAAATGGTAGTTTAATGGGTGTCCACTCTCACCCACCGCTTCCTTGACTGGTGGAGGGTCGTTAGCCGAACAGGTAGGACAAGGACTAGAATTCTCCCTTCATTAAAAGTATTAATCATAAATATAAAGTAACTAAACCTTTTATAATTTCCCAATCTTAGTTACTTTAGGAAAATGTGAATTTCGTGCTAACCCATGAAATTACACTTTGCATTTTGCTTAAGTCGGTTAGTGGGGCATGTGTGGTTAACCGGCACACTAGCTTGATTTAACAAGGTAGGCAAATTGTAACTTAATGTTTATCATAGTATATATGGAACGCGTGTGGTTAACCAGCACATCGATTGAGGGGTAAATATTAAGGGTACCAAGTATATTTGCATGGTTATTCACACCTTGTTTTGTGATCCTCGGCATCCGAGTCACAAAACCTGAGAGGGCACAATCGAGATTGAAACATGCCATTGAAAAGTTCAATGAATCTCAAAAAATCTAGAAGTTTCAAATCCAATTAAAACCTAATGAAATATTTCGTTTTTCATGGTGGAAATTGGTGAATCATCATTCCCAACCTTTAAATATTCTATAGCTTGGATTACGGCATCCCTCTTCCAAGTTATAAAATATTGTGTTGGGTCCTAGCCTTAATATTTCATATTGTATGTTATATTAAGGACTTCAAATCAACTATCTTGAATATCTCCTAAAAGATGTCTGGTTCAGACATCTATGATCTTCCCAAAAACTCTTGGAACAAGTTTTCCTAATGAAGATGATGTCCCGAAAATCATTCTTCACTCCCTCCACCTCCTCAAATTATTCTCACTAACCCATAAGTTCAAGGTCACTCAAGCCCTATTGGCAAGCAAGGTCTATGTGTGCTCACATCTTGGAGATGAAGTCACATATTGACAAGTCGGGAAAGTTAGGTGTCAAAGTCTTGAGAAAGTTGGTTGTTCAATCACCTTCTAAGTCTCATAGTGAGTGTCCTTTGGGGCTACTATGTAAAAGACTATGACATGACCCTTAATGATCTTATCTATTTGCTTGGTGTTGCTGAATCAACAATGATTTGGAGAACTAGTAGAGAAAATTTGATTAAGAAGATCAACTTCCTAGACTTCCATGGACATTGACAATGGTAACATTCAATATCTAGAAAAGCTTTCTCTTCCCAATGGAAAGGGATCGGCCATAGTCAACTCGGTTGACTAAATGGTAAAAAGAAAGGCAAGTCTGAGATAGTCTAGTGCACCATTCCCAAAGGGTCCATATGTTTCTGTTGCCAAAGGAAGGGGCATTTGTTGCGAAGCTGCATTAACTACCTGAAAGATCTGAGAGAAGGTCTAGTCAAAAAGCTTGACTCTGCTTCAGGTAAGTCCACTATCTAACTCTCTTAAGTTCCTATTTGAAGATTCTTAATACATTTTTAATGTATGGCAGGATCAAGCAATGGGAAGGGAACATAGAGAAAGAGTATGTTGAATCTGATCGCGAAGATGAATTTCAATCGCAGGGTTCGAAGATCGGATTCTTGAGCTACTACTGAGAGAGTTATGATAGATTGCTAGGAAATATGTAATAGCATAATTTCCATTTAAAGTTGCATTCTAAGGAAAAAATTTCCGCATTTGATAAATAAATAAAATTTTGTTTTATTTTATATGTCCTTACAATGGCACTTATGGAAAATTGATGTTTGTATATTTCTAGCAGTAATGGAAATATGAATTTAATTCTTTAACTTGTGGTAGTGTCTAAATTTACCAAATAAGGAAAGATTCTCATCACCCAAGTTTCAATTAGACTGAAGCTTGGAATCATGCAAGTTTTATAGTATGATGAATGAAAATCTTCATCTTTGGAAAATTAAGACTAATTCCTTGTTCACATGTATATGTGATTCAAGAGAAGGACTAAGGGATTGAGTACACATTCTTGTGCACTGGTGAAGTCCACCACAAAATATCGATAAGACTATTCGTCACGATTTACTAAAGTTTAGTATATATGGTTATACTTACCAGTTTAAGTATAATTCTGAAACATTGGAAAAGTTTCGATGTATGGCACAACGAATGAGAAGAATCAAATTAGGTAGAAGGATAAAATTTTCTCAAATCTGAAAAGATATGAGAGTACTTTAGTATCATGTTTTGTGATCATCTCAATGATTAAGAAACCATATTGCAATTGATTCTCTAAGTAAATCTTAGTGCATTCCTATGGCTAAGAAGAAGAATCAAGAATTGCTGAAATGGTTAAATCAAGAAGGTGAGTCATACTTCATTCCAAAACAATTCTTAGATTCATACTCCAAGATTGTAACTTGACTGACATATCTTAAAGAAAGGTTTATAACATTTGTCAAATGTAAGAGTAAAAGTGTACTACTCTTGTACATTTGAAATTGGTAAGTTGTGATGTTTTGGATAAAACATAGACCAACTAAGGCCAATTGTGTGAAGTGTTTGTCTTGATAAAGAATCTGCATTATCTCTTGAATATTTGGCAAGAGAGTCTTATATGTCAAGAGGACAGTGGGAGTCTTAAAAGATCTTTAAAAAGCATCAAGATCTAATCAAGAGTAAAAACCTGTAGTTTATCACTAGCACACGACCTGAGGTTTATAACCTATCGTGTTGACATATTCTATTTCTATGCCCATTCCAGTGATAGTTGGCTTTGCATTTAAATTCTGAGAGTTCTCAATTGGTTGCATAACAACTTGGAAGCAACTACATGCACTTGTGCTTCCAGGTGGCAAGAAGTTAAGACTGCACAAGTTCAATCCATATGAGTTTGGATTTCTCATTATCCATGTCTTGTGATTATGGTTTTGACAAATGCACATGGATAGGAACACATGCACCATAAAATCTAAGTGTCATAAGGTTTCTCTCCGATTCATGAAAATGATGGTGAGGAAACGCTTTCACTAAGTAGATTTTAGGTAGATAGCAATTGTTATATTTGCATTCTACAAGTCGTTAGTGGAGCGTGTGTTGTTAGCCGACACACTAACATGGACTTGTGAGGAATGGAAAAGGTCTAACCAATTGAGACTATGATTATGACATCCCTGTTCATAGTTCTGCTTGTTTAGACACACATGTGTGCTATCTAAGGAAAGGTGTATGATTTTGATAAAGTTTTATCAAACCATTTCGTATAAGAAGTCTGAACTTTGGTAAGAAAGTCAATAAAGTATTGATTTCTAGAAGTCCAACTGATTTCTGAGTACATGTCAAAGCTAGTGGGAGCATAAGTGTTATGCAAATAATCATCCTGTTAGTGGGAGAATGATAATTATGGTAAGTGTTGCAAGTTACCAATGTTAATTATAGAAAACAAAATTTTCAATTGGGAAAAAGTTGTTTTGCTATAATTAATGGAGAGGAAATTATATTTCATTTCAATTCTAAAAGCATAGATTGAGGTTTTAATCATCTTTAGTCAAGGATATATATATATATATATATATATATATATATATATATATATATATATATATATATATGAATTTTATGTTGGAATGGCTCAACATAAGGAAATTCTATATATGGGTCCATTATTTGCGTTCTAAAATTCGATTATGATTACGACATCCCTTTTCCTAATCTGAATTTTGAGAACATGGCAAATAGAAATAGAAATATCATAGCAAAAGACTGGTCTAGTATCATGAATTTATGTGAGACATCATGAATCGTGTCCCATATGCTTCAGATATAGGATCGATTGCATGTGCTATAATATTCATCTGTTCTAAATTTTTCCAAATGCCTAGAGCATTAAGAGGGAAAAAGTACTAGAACTGGATATGACTAATTTGATTAAGCAATTGTCGAGGACAATCTAAGGTTTACCGAAAATTGGTTGCTCAGGGACAGATGGAAGTATAGTATTAATTTTGGAAGGACCATATTGACATATTCTGAAAAAAGGCAACTCTTGGTCAGAAGTAATAGTCAAAATGAGAATATGGAGATATTCCTATAGGTGGAATTTATTCATCAAATCTGTGTAAGATTAGGAAACTTAATGCAAGAAGTATATTCAAAGGAATGTACTTTGAATTTGAGACTTCGTTCCATGGAGTTTATCTCCATCGGAATACTCTGTAATGTCTCCTGACAAGTCTTTGTGACTTTCTGCATAATCATTACAAGAGGATCAATGCATATAAATTTAGAATCTAACAAATTTAGGTAAATGGCAGGAATTTGGAATTCTTGCATTTGTGGTAAGGATTTGGGATTGTGAAATGAGAATCATTGGAATTATGTTCAATCGATCTATTTCACTAAGTAAAGATCATAGACAAACTTAGTGTGCATACTTGGTGTATAGCATAACTAATGTTTGGAAAAACATAGTGTGCATACTTGGTGTATATCATGACTAGTGTTTAGAAAACATAGTGTACATGCTCGGAGCATGGGACAACTATTGTTTTAATTCAAGTATAAAGTTGATAGTTTGAAATAATATGCAATGAATGATGTATAATCAATATGGTGATAAATAAAAGGTGATTTATTTATATTCATAAGTTCTGAGACCATATTGGATTCGATTATTCTTGTGTTTCACTTTTCATGTTTTGACTTCCATAATAACTAGGTCGTTCTTCCTGAATGACTAAGTTATTGAAACCAACCACAGTCGGTCATATGTTAGAAGTAGATATGAATCAAGACTGTCATGAAGTTGGATTGTAGATGTCCAAGGTATGGGACATAGCAAGAGTTGCTACAAAATTCATGAGTGCTCATAAGTTCTAAGTATTGGATTAAACCGAAGCTCATTTGAGTCACTTCATGGATTTTATCAAGAGTGATTATGAGACGATAATATCTTATATTCTTCAAACCTAGAGATATGATTTGTTGCCTATGAGTTGGTTATGCATTGATTGTACGAAAACACATTGGTAACTCGATTTTCTAAAACGTGCCTTTATGTATGATTCAAAAAGTAGGAGAACAAGCATATGAGTCAAAGTTTATCCATTCCTTTTACCCTTGAAGAGATAAAAGCGATATATGTGGGCCCCTCGATGATTTAGTGATGATACCCCGAAGTGCTTGGCAAAGCCAGGACTAATATGATTTGTTCAATTAGTCGGTCATCATAAATCAAAAATCGGGAACAACAAATGGAAATAGAGAATGATTATAATCCATGTCTCAGTCCATATGATATCTAGAATGGAGGAATATATGATCCCTTATCTAATGGACGCGTCATTGATTTGTTTAAAGTTTGACAGCAGCTTTCAAGAGCTACGATTGCTAGTCGGGTTTTGAAGTTATATGCATTAATAGTTTTAGCCTTATCCAAGTGGGAGACTCTTGGATTGGTGTCTAAGTCCATAACTGTAATTGGTATGTACTTGACCCGATTGGCATGGTCCATTCGGGTTGCATGGCATCAGAACGATTTGGATAGATTTTTGTGAGAAAACGATAATTATGATTTGTTAATATATTATAAGTTATAATGTATTAATATGAAATCATATTATTTAATTAGTATTGATCAAGAATTAATTTAGAATTAATATTGTGATCAAAAGGAGACTAATTAAATATATGGGGATTGATTGTGTAAATCATTCATTCTTATATATGTGGGCTTATGATCCATAGTTCTTCATGTTGGGCTAAACCCATGGAGTAACCCATGGATACTCCATGGAGGTTTTAAACCATGGAGCATGAAGAATATGGAAAGACATGAGTTACATGGTGTAACCCTAATAGCTACCATATATAAGGACCCCATGGCTCAAGAAATTGGTACTAGTGTGTATACACATGAGGGCTAGCCAATTTGAGCATAGGAACCTTTTCTCTCAAGTTATTCCAACATGTTGGTGATGTTGTGTGAACCATTTGAGGTGTCACACTTGAGGCACTATGCTCTTAAGCTCCATGGAATCAAGCTACAACAAAGAGGTATGTAATTCTACTAGAATTTATATTATATGTACTTTATATTATGCTAGTTAGAACAATACCTTGGAAAAATTGATATTTGCATGTATAATAGAGAAAACATAGATCCAAGGTATTTAGGGTTGCATGTACATCTTAGGAGTGTTAGAATGCTCAAAACCCTTCACAACATACCTAGGGCGGTCTGGATAGACTAAAGGTCCTGCAAGGGGGTTCAGTCAGGCCGAAGGCCCGACGAGCGGTCCGGATAGGCTGTAGGCCCTGCGTGGCGGTTCAGACGTGTCGAAGGCTTGGAGAACGGTCCAGATAGGCTGAAGGCCTGCGAGGCGGTCCGGTCAGGCTGAAGGCTCATTATGCATGTTGTTTATGTATATGTTTATATGATATGGTTATATCTCTATGGCGATGGTATTTTGGGGGTAACTCACTAAGCCTTTGAGCTTACATTTATCGATTATTGCTTCAGGTACTTCTGATAATTGCAAGAAGGCGAAGGCGTGATCGTATAACTCCTCATATTTCATGATTTTGTGATTTGATTATGGGATACTCTGTCAATATACTATTTTGAAAACAATTCTTGTAATAATCTTTGGTTTAGAAATGTTTTAAAAAGTTTAAATTTTCCATGATTTTTATGGATGTACAATGTTGTCAAATATTGCCACCTCATATTTGAACTTTTTATAACATGAAGTAGGGGGGGGGGGGGGGGGGTTTCCCATGATATAACATGATGTTAAGAGGACAGAGAAAGAGAGAAAAAGAAAAGGAAATAATTTGATTCGGTGTTGCCTCTCGTATTCATTAGCACATTTCATAACGCCACATCTCATAACTCGAGGCAGGGTGGTCATCCAACCGTTGTAACGAGTTAAGGATCCTCCACATAGGCAAAAAACGTCCCTCCACGGGCGCGTACCAAGTAGTCTTAAAAACATTATAACCCATAATGACATCCAATTATAATATTGAATAGTGTAAATTAAGTAAAAGGGCATTTTTATACATTTATTATGAAACATTGTTATTTTGGTCTTTTTATGTTTATATAACATTCTTTTGATTGTGTATTATAAAGTATTGCATCTTTTTTGTTTAACTGAAGTACCATTTTTTTTACGTCATTACTCTTATATTATTTATTACTTTATAATTTCCTGCACACAAAACACATACAAGTACCATTTATATAAGCTCTTATGATGGGTACCAAATTTGTTTTACATAAAAAGTAGGACTACAACTCTATAAAGTCGATAGTTTTTATTTTCTTGGAATAAATGACTTTTTTACCCCTAAGCTTTGTAACGTCCCAAAATTCATGACTAAAAATTTCATTTTTCAGAACCATAAAACCAAACATAATCTTTAGTTATACAAAGACCATTATATTAAATCCGAGTATGTTTTCAAAGCATATTTATTTATCAGAGTAAAACATCCCAGGCTGACTAAACTTTGGTGTGTACCATGCCATCATCTCGAGCCCTTCCCTTTGCTAGCTGAAGTACCTGAAACCAAAACTAAAACTGTAAGCACGAAGCTTAGTGAGCTCCCCCAAACTACCACATACCATACAATAATATATAAAGCACATACTGGGCATTGCCACTTCATTGGACCGATGTCCGGAACTAACTAGGGCCATGCCCACTGTATCGGACTGAAGTCTGGAACTGACTAGGGCCTTGCCCACTGCATCGGACCAAAGTCCGGAACTGATTAGGGCCCTGCCCATTGCATCGGACCGAAGTCCGGAACTACATCGAACCGAAGTCCGGAACTGATTGAAAATAGGATAACATAATCATAACATATAATATGAACACATATAATCCATACTGCATCGGACCATAGTCCGGAACGTTGCTCCTCTAGCTCCCTGAGCTACCATTACCAATAATAATACTTAGCCTAAACTATCCTCCAGAGGTCAACTAAGTCAACTCTGGTCAAGGTCCTGGTCAAAGTCAACTTTCCAGTTGACCCGACTCACCGAGTCGTTCTACCAACTCGCCGAGTCCATGCCCCTCTCTCTCCAAAACAACCCCGACTCCACTCATCGAGTCTGACAATAACTCGACGTGTTCTCCTTCAATTAACTCTTCGGGACCATCTTCAACCGACTCGCCGAGTTCATCCTTGAACTCGTCGAGTTCATCATAATCTCATGAAGGTCTAGGCTTTGACTTAACGAGTTGTATGAACAACTCGTCGAGTTCATCTTCATAACTATAAAGATTGTATTGGACTCACCGAGTTCCTCATTGAACTCGTTGAGTGCTATAATCTTGATGACCATTATGGGTCCTGATTGACTGAATCCTCACTAACCCCACTTACTGATCCGAATTATAAATAGAAGGGTTTGGGTTTGCGACCCGACTCGCTGAGTCCATGAACTGACTCGCTGAGTCCTCCTTGTGACATTTCTATTCTGTCGATTTCGGTATATTCCAACCCTTCCAACTCATCGATCTGGACTCCTAATGCTAGCATTGCATGTAAAGTTGCTAACTTTACGTGCATAAAAGGTGTTATGAGGCTATAACACCAAATCCAAGCTAATATGAAGTTCAAGGCCGTGAAATGAAGCCATGGATGGGTAAAGCTACTCCCTCAAAGCCCCTAAGGCTCAGAAATGCCCAAATCTCAAGTCCTTTCTCGTCCTCAAAGGCTCAATGTTCGGATTGGCCTTGGAAATGGCCCAAAAGACAAAATCTAAGCTAGAAAGGGGATCTAGATGATTAACAGACAAGGTATAAGCTTTTTACCTCTAAATGGTATGAAATGCTACCCCAACTCTGGATCTATATTTCCTTCTTGCACCACCAAGGTCCTTCTTCTTTCTCCAAGCTTCAATTCACTCTCAAGGCAAGAAACTAGCTCAACAATGGAGTTGGGTGGCTAGAGTTTTGTGTTCTGGGCTATAGGGCCGCAAATGAGCCCTAGGGAAGAGAATAAGATGCTTAAATAGGGTACCAAGTCCCAGAATTAGGTTTTCCCAACCCAGGCCAGACTCGCCGACTCATCGAGTTGGTCACTTACTCTTCCACACCGAGCCCGCTCCGACTCATCGAGTTCTTCTAAGAACTCGACGAGTTGACTCCTTTGACTTAGGGCTTTTCTTTCCTTTCTTGGTCTTTCTGATTCTGGGTGTTACAACTCTCCCCCACTTAAACTAGACTTCGTCCTCGAAGTTCGCTACGTCCAACTGTTATGCAATCTGCTTTCAACACTCCTGCCTGAAGAATCTAACTCCCGCTGGCCACTTCCATTGACCTTTCACCCGGTTATTCAGACTAAAACTAGTCCTCGCAGATAACAATCCTCAAGTGCACTCTAATTCCCCCAACGATCCTGAGAAATCAATTTACTCAACTGGCAATCCTTTCGGTACTCCCTTGGTACTTATGCTAGACATCCGAGGGGTTCACCCCTTTTTGACTTATGCGTTTTCTGACCTTCCCAACGCAACTTTCCATAACTAACCACCTTCCTTGCCACTATGAAGGACATACCCTTCATGGTATCCATTAGTCCAGCCACATCCTGTGCTGGTCACTACTGTCGATACATACTGAATACTTCTTGCTACTATAACTTAGTGTCGAGCGTCCATCCCAAAAAATGGATCAAATAATCCTTCAAATAAAAGATTCATCCCTGCAACGGTTAAGACTCATACGAGAGCTACGCAACATGGTCAGACCCTTCCCTCTGAGATTATCTAACCCTGCTGTGAGAGACGAAGCACCCTCAGTCAATTAGCTGCCTCATACCATATTTCTATTATCATTACTACCACTAACTGAAAGTGTTGCTGTCTCTTGTCCGCCTTCCTGATAAAACCTAGACCACCCTGGTCCCACTAATCTACCATTAACTGGGTTACCGGTCTCCCACCGGTTACTGATAGGGATGAGAAATTGGGCCGAAAACCCGAACCGAACCTAACCGAGAACCGAACCGAACCGAACCGAATAAGACCCGAATAAGCAATTCGATTCGGTTTTTGGGTATCTGTATATGGCTTATTCGGTTTTCGGGTTATTCGGTCCGGGTTACCCGAATAAGGACTTATTCGGTCCAAAAAACCGAACCGAATATGAAGCGTTTATTTCAATTGTGTGAGTCGTGAATCGAATAGCACTCCCTCTCACAGTCGACGTCTCAAGTCTCAAAGATTCTCCCATTCGATTCCCTAATCCTAATAGCGGGTAAACCAAACACAATTAGACTAAATCGAACCGAATCGAGGAACACTGAAAATTCTTGCTGCCAATTGTCGATCAACTCTCAGTCACTGATTCTCCTTCTTGCTGCCAAGTGCCGACTTCTACTTCTTGGCTTCTTGCGGTCGATGTTTAATTTGTATGATTGCCAATTACACCAAAATCGTAATATCGTATATCCTAAACCTTCCTTATTTTTTTTTGATCGACAATTGGTTATACTTCTTGGCTTCTTGCTGTCGACATTTAACTTGGTTATACTTCTTGCTGGCCAACTTTTTTTTTGATCGTATATCCTAATCCTTTTGCCTTTGATCGACAATTGGTTTTGCCTTCTTGCTGGTTCTACAATATGTTTTGATCGACATTAGATTTTGATCGACTTCCCTGCTTCAAACTTCTTGATCGACATTAGTTTATGCTGTGATAAAACTCCATTCAATTCATGGAAAATTGGGTTCCAAATCAAGAAACACAAGTAAGTATTGAATAAGAGACTTTAATGAAAAAAACCATATATGTTCTTTTACTTATCTCATTCCATATTGATGAATTTATTTAAATGCTATTATGCTTTAGATGTATGATGAATCTATTTTGTTATTATGATTTAGATTGATGATGATGATGTATTTGTTGATAACACACAAGTTGAAGGAACAAGTCAAGCAACAAACCCGAAGAAAAGGAAATATGCCCAAAGGGCGGCTTGTTGGAACGACTATGATGTACTTCATATTGACAAAGTTAGACATAGCAAATGCAAAAAATATGGAACTTTGCTCAAAACCGAATCCGGCGCAAACGGTACGTCTAGTATGATTAAACATACGGAAAGATGTAAAATGAACCCAAAAAATTTAGAAAAAAAACTAGAAAACCAAACCACTTTAAATTTCAAAAAAAATGAAAACGGAGAGAATAGTATTGGGACTTGGAAGCATGATGAGAAAAGAATAAAAAAAAAGCTTTGTTAAACTTATTTGTAGTTGGAGAATTACCATTCAAGTTTGTAGAGAACGAATCATTTATTGAGTATACAAATGCATTGAACGGGAAAGTAATTTTGCCATGTAGAACCACAATTTCAAATAGAGTTACTGATTACTTTCTTGAAGAAAAGGCTAAGTTATTTAAGTTCTTCAATAATCCCCTAAGTAATGTGCATTTGACGACCGATTGTTGGACAAGCTCATGTCAAAGGTCGAGCTATATGGTGGTCACGGCCCACTTTATTGATGAAGATTGGGTCATGCATAAAAGAATTATCAACTTTAAATCTCTAGATAGTCATAAGGGAGAAGACATTGGGCACACGTTGTTGACTTGTCTTCAAGAATGGGGTATCAATAACGTAATGACCATAACCGTTGACAATGCTAGTGCAAATGACAAAGCAATCGAAATTCTAATGAAAAAGCTACCAAACTTGTACGATGGGAGGAAACAATTACACGTAAGGTGTATGGCCCACATCCTTAACCTTATTGTTAGGGATGGGTTTGATCAACATCAATCTAGTATCAAGTGCATGCAAAAGGCCGTTAAATACATTAGGAATTCTACACAACGAATTCAAAGGTTCAAAGAATGCATGAAAGAGGTAAATGTGGAATCCAAAAAGTTTTTGTGCAATGATAGCCCAACTCGATGGAACTCCACATACGAGTTATTGAAGATTGCGGTGGAGTTGGAGAAGGTTTTTGGCATGTTTGAAGTCAAAGGTAATTTCATATTCCATTCCATTCCATTGTTTTTTTTTTTTTTAAATTTTATATTTCAGCATTTTTACAAATTTTTAGCCAACTTTGAAGAGTCATAACGTGTTCGTTATTTGTCCGATTAGCCCGATTTTTTTTCCAACTTGTAGTTTACAATTTGTACTACAGTTTACACTATTTATACGTGTTATTTGGTTGTATATTCAGTGAGTTATAGGCCTCTAAACATTGGATATTAAATCTGAGTTTTTCTGTTTCAGCATTTTTACAAATTTTTAGCCAACTTTGAAGAGTCATAACGTGTTCGTTATTTGTCCGATTAGCCCGATTTTTTTTCCAGCTTGTAGTTTACAATTTGTACTACAGTTTACACTATTTATACGCGTTATTTGGTTGTATATTCAGTGAGTTATAGGCCTCTAAACATTGGATATTAAATCTGAGTTTTTCTGTTTCAGCATTTTTACAAATTTTTAGCCAACTTTGAAGAGTCATAACGTGTTCGTTATTTGTCCGATTAGCCCAATTTTTTTTCCAGCTTGTAGCTTACAATTTGAACTATAGTTTACACTATTTATACGCGTTATTTGGTTGTATATTCAGTGAGTTATAGCCTCCTAAACAAAGGGTATTAAAGCTGTTTTTTTTTTTTTTTTTTACAAAACTAAATACTAACATTTACTTTATTATAATAGATCCTACATTTGTTCGAGACGTTTTGACCCCATCAAAAGAAGATTTCAACATTTGTAGAGCTATGGTTGGATTTCTTGAGAAATTCAAGGTGAAAACCGACATAGTATCGGCGTCAACAAAACCGATGGCACATCGGTTTTTTGGAGAAATATGTGATGTGTACAAACACATTAAGGAATGGGAGGCTAGTCCCCAATTTTGTTTGATCGGGAAGGACATGATTGATAAATACGATAAGTATTGGGGCGATCTTGAAAAATTAAATGACTTTTTGTATTTTGCGGTCATATTAGATCCACAGTTCAAGTTTGATTTTCTTCAACAAGCTTTTGAGAAGTTGATTAAGTTGAAGAATCCACAAAAAGATCCTATGCTCAACTCGGAAGTCATTTTGAAGGCTAAGGTCTTAATACGGGGTCTTCAACAAAGATTTGAGAATTTTTTTTATTTCTACAAATCAAAGTTTGACAATACCGACTCTTCTCAAAATCAAACAAATGGTCATGAAGATGTAGTTGTGATTGATGATGAGAATGACTTCATGGGTGATTTAATAGTTCAAACTGATTACCCATCGGCATCAATGGAAACGGAGTTGACACGATACCTAAACGAGCAGTCAGTTAAATACAATAAAGATTTTGATATTCTACTTTGGTGGAAACAAAATGCATCTCGTTACCCTATTGTATCCCATATGGCAAAAGGTATAACTTTATTTTTTGTATACTTTTTTATATAATTATATTTTAACATTTTCTATGTTTATGCTGATAGATATTTTGGGACTGCAAATCTCTACCGTGGCGTCAGAGGCGGCGTTTAGTACAAGCGGGCGGATATTGGATCCATATAGAACAAACTTGTCTGCAAATATAGTAGAGGCTTTGGTTTGCACTCAAGATTGGGTAAGGAAATCAAGAAAGCAAATTGTGGACAACATTGATGAAATTTTGAAAGACGATGAGGTCGCGAAAGCTTTAGAAGATGCGATAAAGAACGGAGATGGAAAGGGAAAACAACCAATTAATATTCTTGAATAGTTAATTCGTGTTTGAAAAATGTTATTTTGGATATCGGATAAAAACTTAAGATTCATATTTTTATTTGGGCGTTGAATGTTTAATGTTTAACTATTAAACTTATGGATAGATTTTTGGGTGTTTAATTTTTAGTGTTTAATTTGTTTCTTTAAAAGGTTTGTTATGAGATCATAAGCTACAAAAGTCATAAAAAATACAATATTTATTCGGGTTATTCGACTCCTTAATCATTTTGTACATGTTATTCGGGTTATACATATTTATGAAATCAAAAGATTCAAAAGTAATACAATATTTATTTGGGTTATTCGGGTTATTCGGGCTATTAGGGTTATTCGAGTTATTCGACTACAAAATATTCGGGTTATTCGGGCTATTCGGGTTATATATTTATGAAATCATAAGATTCAAAAGTAATACAACATATTTGGTTTATTCGGGTTATTCGACTACAAAATATTCGGGTTATTCGGGTTATTCGACTCCTTAATCATATTGCACAGGTTATTTGGGTTATTCGGGCCGGAACCGAACCGAATCGAATAATACCCGAACCGAACCGAACCCGTATTGCTTATTTGGTTCGGTTTTCGGTTCATACAATTACCCTTATTCGGTTTTCGGTTTATTCGGTTCGGTTCGGTTCGGTTCGGTTCCGACCCGAATAACATCCCTAGTTACTGATCCCAAGCTCGAACACACAATAGCTCCCAGCGACTTCCGAAAGAACCTCGGCTGTCTAAAACTTCTCTATCCATATTTCCACTCAAGATCCCACATTCCTGATGATCCCCTCTCTCGTTCTGTCTGACCGCTCACTGCCAGCAAATATACTACAAAAGGTGAATGCTACCAAAACCATTGTAGTCTTACATCACTCCTGGTCTCCAACAACCTACCGATTTCCGACTCCGATCCTACAGTGACCTACTCACCTCCGTGCGGTTGGCCCGCCATGGCCTAAACCATCTGAATAAATCCATGAGCGAATCATGCGTCTGCCACATTCTCACTACCGGGTAGGGATCAACGAATGCTACGGGCCACCCACAGTCTCACGCTCCCACACTAACTGACCACTAATGAATGCTACAGGCCACCCCGTAGTCTTTCAACGTTCTACTCTATCTGCCAACTATTGAATGCTACGAGCCACCCCCATAGCCCTACAACACTTCTACGCTATCTGCTAATTATTGCTACGGGCCATCCCGCAGTCATACCACATTTCTCATGCTATCTGACCACTGGTGAATGCTACGGCTATCCCGCAGTCTTACAACACCACCCATGCTGACTAACTACTAGTGAATATTGCAGCTAGACTCGCAGACTTATAACACTCTAACACTATCTGGCTGCTAGTGGATGCTACGACTACACCCGCAGACTTACAACACTCTAACACTATCTGGTAGCTAGTGGATGGTACGGATACACCCGCAGACTTACAACACTCTAACACTATCTGGCTGCTAGTGGATGCTACGGCTACACCCGCAGACTTACAACACTCTAACACTATCTGGCTGCTAGTGGATGCTACGACTACACCCGCAGACTTACAACACTCTAACACTATCTGGCTGCTAGTGGATGCTACGGCTACACCCGCAGACTTACAACACTCTAACACTATCTGGCTGCTAGTGAATGCTACGGCTACACCCATAGACTTATAACACTCTAACACTACCTGGCTGCTAGTGGATGCTACGACTACACCTGCAGACTTACAACACTCTAACACTATCTGGCAGCTAGTGGATGCTACGGCTACACCCGCAGACTTACAACACTCTAACATTATCTGGCTGCTAGTGGATGCTACGGCTTCACCCGCAGACTTACAAAACTCTAACACTATCTGGATGCTAGTGGATGCTACGGCTACACCCGCAGACTTACAACACTCTAACACTATCTGGCTCCTAGCGAATGCTACGGCTACACCCACAGACTTACATCACATTCCTCACTAATTTGTTGCTGGGGAATGTTGTGGCTATCCCATAGTCCTACCACACTCTCCAGGCTGTCTCTACCACTAGTTAATACTTCGAAAGCATCCCGACTCTCCTAAGTCCTGCTGGCGATCCTCCAACCTAATTACCAAACCATCCCTCAATTACCAAGTGCTGCTACTATCTTGTAGTCTTACATCCTTGCTACTCTCGCGTTCTGACAAGCAATCTTCAGCTTGGTTTCCCGAACCAATCATCTACTAATCCCAATTACATGATCCCAACATTGGGAAGTTCCCCAAACTCCTAACTCTTGCACTCCTCTAACTACACAGTCCCTCAGACTGCTTTCCCTTCCTCCTCGAAGGTCACTAACCCTTCTAAGTTTAGCATGTTACCGACCATGAATACTTGAAGGGTTCACCCCTACTTTGATCCGACTAATCCGTTACAACTAACCTCTTGAAAAGGATTCCTCATCCTTCCTATCATCTAAAGGGTCGATCCGCTTTCCACAACGCTTACCTTTGCTGGAATATAACTGATCTATACCCGAACGACACCTTCCCAAAGGTAATGAGATGCTACCGAGTCTCACACATACTTGCTACTGCTACTACATCCGAAGTAACCTCTTCTACAGGGGACGTCCTCCAACTATCATTCTAAAATCCAAGATATGCAAATGGAATATAACTCAATCACAAGCAGGACACAAAATTCCTAAGTATCTTTATCATTACCGAAGCAGAACCATAACAATAGAGTCACTACTAAAGGGAGAATTCAAACGACATACCTGCGATCTAGTGTGGCTAGATCTTGACTTCCTGCGGGACAATGGGCGCCTGGACTTGGACTCTCTCCACCACCAAAATAGGACATCAAGACTTTAAATGACCCGAATGGTGACACTGAAACATATATGATCCTTCTTATAATCCCAACACCCATGCCCCCTTTCCCCGCACTTGAAACACATGAACTTGTGACAAGCAAACCCATGAGTCCCTCCACACTTACCACACACCTCAAGGTCCTCCCGACTTCCAATACCCAAGTCAACTGACTATGATTCCTCACTTTTTCCCAATTATCGTGAAATAAGTGCTCGCTTCCTTTTTTGGAGCTGCCTATTCAAACCAATCTCCTTCTCCCGAGCTACCCCGACTACCTCATTAATGAGTAATCGTTGTCTGACCCTGAAGCCTAGCAGTTAGCCTAATATTGTCGGATAGCTCTTCGCGCACTGCTCGCGAATCCACTGTAGACAACTGAAAAGCCTACTTCCCACCGTAGGGGCCTCTACCCGGCCCTGAAGGCCGTTGACGATCCTCAAAGTAGCAGGGAAAGGTGCTATCATTTGTCCTACCGAAAGTAAACTCAGACACTAGACCTTTTTGTGGCCCCGCTGACTACAAAGGAAACAGATCAGATCTGACCCCTGAGTGGCGGTAGCAGTACAATCTCTCCTAAAATGTCGAGTCCGGCCGCACCTGAAGCAGCCATAATCACCACCACTACCACTCATACATGAACCCTCGTGCGTCCTGCCACACTTCCCGCATCGGCTGCGGCTCTGATAATCCCTCGATCTTGATTTTGACCCCTTGGGCCTTTTTCCCGAACCCGAGACTACCTGAATCTCATCTAGCTTCCTCTTCCTGATCTGATATAGGTCACTCTCCCTCTCTCTAGCCCAAGCAATCATATCCTCCAGCATTTTGGAGCTGGACCTACTCACAAACTGCCTGATGTCACACCTCATCATTTCATGACATCGAGCTTTCTTCATCTCCTCGTCTGCCACATACTGCGGAATCAAGAGAGCCCTCTCCCTGAACTTGGCGATGATCTCTGCCACATACTGCGGAATCACACCTCATCATTTCATGACACCCTTTTCTCTTTTCAAAGTTCTTTTCTTTCTAAAATTCTTTTAGCTTTTTCTAAAACTCTTTTCTTTTCTAAAAGTCCATTTTACAAAATTTATTTCCTTTTTAAAATTTCTATACCAGTCCCTCAGTCTGAGTTCAGACACACTCGAAAGTATGTCTGAATCCCTCAAACCAAGGCTCCGTTACCAACTTGTAACGTCCCAAAATTCATAACTAAAAATTTCATTTTTCAGAACCATAAAACCAAACATAATCTTTAGTCATTCAAAGACCATTATATTAAATCCGAGTATCTTTTCAAAACATATTTATTTATCAGAGTAAAACATCCCAGGCTGACTAAACTTTGGTGTGTGCCATGCCATCATCCCGAGCCCTTCCCTTTGCTAGCTGAAGTACCTGAAACCAAAACTGAAACTGTAAGCATGAAGCTTAGTGAGCTCCCCTAAATTACCACATACCATACAATAATATATAAAGCACATACTGGGCCTTGCTCACTGCATCAGACCGAAGTCTGGAACTGACTAGGGCCTTGCCCACTGCATCAGACCGAAGTCCGAAACTGACTAGGGCCTTGCCCACTGCATCGGACCGAAGTCCGGAACTGACTAAGGCCTTGCCAACTGCATCGGACTGAAGTCTGGAACTGCATCGGACCGAAGTCCGGAACTGATTAGGGCCTTGCCCACTACATCAGACCGAAGTTCGTAACTACATCAGACGGAAGTCTGAAACTGATTAGGGCCTTGCCCACTGCATCGTACCGAAGTCCGAAATTGATTAGGGCCTTTCCCACTGCATCGGACCGAAGTCTGAAACTGCATCGGACCGAAGTCTGAAACTGCAACGGACCTAAGTCCAGAATTGACTGAACATAACATAACATAATCATAGCATATAACATAAACATATATACTGCATACTGTATCGGACCATAGTCTGGAACACATAACACATACCATGCCTGTATCACAAAGACACCAAGCATACTGAACTATTGCATCAGATTGAAGTCCGGAACTACTGCTAACTAAACGAGTCGGCATTGTGTCCGTAAACCCATTCCTACTAGAAGGAAAACTCACCTACAATGCTGAACTCTGTCGATAACCCTTAGGCTGCTATTCGACAACTCTCTAAAACGTTGCTCCTCTAGCTCCCTGAGCTACCAATACCAATAATAATACTTAGCATAAACAATCCTCCAGAGGTCAACTAAGTCAACTCTGGTCAAGGTCCTAGTCAAAGTCAACTTTCCAGTTGACCCGACTCGACGAGTTGTTCTACCAACTCGCCGAGTCCATGCCCCTCTATCTCCAAAACAACCCCGACTCCACTCGTCGAGTCTGACAATAACCCGACAGGTTCTCCTTCAACTAACACTTCGGGACCATCTTCAACCGACTCGCCGAGTTCATCCTTGAGCTCGTCGAGTTCATCATCATCGCATGAAGGTCTAGGCTTTGACTCGCCGCGTTGTATGAACAACTCGTCGAGTTCATCTTCATAACTAAGAAGATTGTCTTGGACTAGTCGAGTTCCTCATTGAACTCGTCGAGTGCTATAATCTTCATGACCATTATGGGTCATGACTGACTGAATCCTCACTAACCCCACTCATTGCTCCGACTTATAAACAAAAGGGTTTGGGTTTGCGATCCGACTCGCCTAGTCCTCCTTGTGACATCTATATTCTGTCGATTTCAGTCTATTCCAACCCTTCCAACTCATAGATCTGGACTCCTAATGCTAGCATTGCACGTAAAGTTGCTAACTTTACGTGCATACAAGGTGTTATGAGGCTAGAACACCAAATCCAAGCTAATATGAAGTTCAAGGTCGTGAAATGAAGCCATGTCTGGGTAAAGCTACTCCCTCAGAGCCCCTAAGGCTCATAAATGCTCAAATCTCAAGTCCTTTCTCGTCCTCAAAGGCTCAATGTTCGGATTGGCCTTGGAAATGGCCCAAAAGACAAAATCTAAGCTGGAAAGGGGATCTAGATGATTAACAGAAAAGGTATAAGATTTTTACCCCTAAATGGTCTGAAATGCTACCCCAACTATGGATCTATATTTCCTTCTTGCACCACCAAGGTCCTTCTTCTTTCTCCAAGCTTCAATTCACTCTCAAGGCAAGAAACTAGCTCAACAATGGAGTTGGGTGGCTAGGGTTTTGTGTTCTTGGCCATAGGGGCCGCAAATGAGCCCTAGGGAAGAGAATAAAATGCTTAAATAGGGTACCAAGTCCAGGAATTAGGTTTTCCCAGCATAGACTAGACTCGCCGAGTCCACTCGCCGACTCATCGAGTCGGTCACTTACTCTTCCACACGGAGCCCGCTCCGACTCGTCGAGTTCTTCCTTGAACTCGACGAGTTGACTCCTTTGACTTAGGGCTTTTCTTTCCATTCTTGCTCTTTCTGATTCTGGGTGATACAAGCTTACAACACTATTAAAAACATTTTAACCCATAATCACATTCAATGTTTTTTTACAGCTATTAATTTTTGTTGTCTGTGTAAAATTTTTAATTATACTACCCGTGGTTTCTACGGGTTATAACTTAGTTTAATATGAATTCAACTTTTTGCAACAGAAGCAATATTACTTCAAAGAAAAAAAAAAGCTACTTCAAAGAAAAAAAAGCATCTCAACTAGTATTGGGTGGTTGTTTATTTCTTAGGTGGTAACGGCGAACACCATATTCAAATCACAGTCAAGCAATATATATAGCAATATATATATATTGGTCAAACATTTTTATGAAATGGTATCTCATATAAAATCTAAAAGTTATTTGGAGACGCAAAAACTTATATTTCCTTACACAAAGATACTCCTGATGATAAATATATGTACATATAAATGATAATCAACCCGATCCATGCATTTATTTTGAAGTGGGAGAATCTAAATTTTCATACATATGATCTAGCTAATCCATCATTTTCTCACAGTATTTATAGGAAATGAATGGAGGGGGCATGGCAAGTGTAATCAAAACACAAGATTAGAGTTACCTGCTTCAACTGATTTCAAAGAAATGGTAAGATAATTGATTGTCCATGCATGGATGCTTAAAAATGCAATACTATTCTTAAGTTCTCCACCTTTTCTCGATCTGCAGGGTTTCTTGATGGCAGTCTTGTTGAGCTTGTCTTGTTTATCATTTGGCTCGAAAATCACAAGTGTTGCCACCTACGATGTAACATCTTATGGTGCAAAAGGAGATGGAAATACAGATGACTCCAGTGTAAATTAATAATATCTTCAAATTTTGAATCAAAAGAGATTGATGTTTCATGCAAATTCAAGAACGCAAAAATCAGTTAACCTTTTTCTATGTACGTTCATTCATGCAGGCTTTCCTTCGAGCATGGGACGATTTATGTGGAGATATGTCGCCAGAACCGACATTGATAATTCCATCAGACAAGACATTTTTGATAAACCCGGTGGCATTCAGTGGTCCATGCAAATCCCCAACTGTAAATATTAAGGTAAAACGAACAGTTATCTATCTTTTGAGGTTATGATGTTAATTCATAAAGTGTTGATTAAATGTCATTTTTTTATAAAATAGTTATGATTAATCTAAGAATTTCTGATATGATGGGTAGCTATTGGGTAACATCACTGCACCGAAGACTCTCGATGGATGGAAAGGTTGCATTAACAATAACTTTTGGATACACTTCACATCCGTGCAAGGACTCAAGATCCAAGGACCTGGTCAGATTGATGGCCAGGGATCCATTTGGTGGAAAAAGGTGGTCGAATTAATTTAAAATCAAACACTTATATTAAATGAAAACAAAAAAAAAAAGTAAAAACCATCCAATTCATTGTTCCTTTTAATTTGCAGGGACAAACTAAAACCAATGCATGCAATCGCCCAACTGTAAGGCGTCTTTTTTCTTTCTTTTTTTTTTTTTTTTTTTTTTTTTTTTTTTTTTTTTTACAATGTTAAGGACTTGAATGAATTTAAATTTCGTGAAAACTGACATGTATACATTTGTTTAGGCTTTACACTTTAATTCTTGTAACGGCCTTCAGTTGAGTGGTACAAGACATATCAACAGCCCAATGCTACATATTAGTATCAATGGTTGTGAAGGTGTAGATGTTGGAAATATTCAAATTTTTGCTCCTGGAGACAGCCCCAATACTGATGGGATAGACATCAGTTATTCTTCCCATGTTAATATCCATGATTCTAACATTCAAACTGGTATGAGAATAATTACATCCTAATTATTATTTCTTAATGAGTTATTCTATAATGTATAAAAAACCGTTTATAATTCACTTCTTTTTGTGGAAACTAAAACAGGTGATGATTGTGTCGCTATAAATGGTGGCACGTATGATATTAATGTAACAAGAGTGTTCTGTGGACCTGGTCATGGGATAAGGTACTAGAAAATGATATTTATATCTCGATAATCACTTTTACACAAATTTTCCTCCACTAAATGGATGTGATTTTGTAGTATCGGAAGCCTTGGGGAAAACGGTGGTCATGACACAGTTGAACAAGTTCGTGTAGAAAATTGTAACATCTCAGGAACAACAAATGGGTTACGAATCAAAACGGTGCCGGTAAAATTAGATATAATAACTTGATGAACATCTTTGGAGTTTTTAAGATAATATCCAATGGTTACTTGAAGTCAATCAATTTCTTATATCTTATTCAGTATGGAACGGGGTATGCTAGGGGGATTGTATTTCAGGACATTCATCTGGTAAATGTTGAAAATCCAATTATAATTGATCAACATTACTGCACAAATTCTGAAAATTCGGATTGCCCCGCACCGGTATGCTTATTATCCATAAAAATAATCTCATCTCACCAAATTAAAATGCAATTCCGTATCTAACATTTACTGATTTTTTTTATGTATCAGCCAGATGCATCGGCTGTAAAAGTGAGCGATGTTACGTATACGAATATATATGGGTCATCGGCAACAAAGCAAGCTATTACTTTCAATTGCAGTGGAAAGTACAATTGTACTGAAATTGTAACAAACGAAGTTGGCATAACAGGACTTAATGAAATTTCTTACTGCCAAAACACTCAAGGAAAATTTATTGATACCACCCCTCCTATTAATTGTTATTAGATTGTAGTCAGGTCGATGTTGGTGTTAAAATCCATGTATTTCAACATATTCTACTGATAACGAAGCTATATATATATATATATATATATATATATATATATATATATATATATATATATATATATATATATGGGCTCATTAGCGAGTTACAAAATATATACAAACATACATGATAACATGAATTTACTTACGCCTAAATATTTACATAATCGATATTGAGCAATACTGGGAAAATATTCTCATGTCCTTCAAACGAGGTATACAACATATCTTTATCTTTACTATATTATTATGGATATTGCCACTTCTTGAAAATTAAGAGGTACAACTATCTATTTGGACATAATATAATCATATTAAGCTTACAATCTACAATCGTATACGCTATTAACTCCGAGGATGTTGAAAACCCTAATTTCCTCTGCACGCTACCAATTGCCGCCAAACAACATCTCTTCTGTCTCCCTCTTTGCTCTCTACAGTATCCGACAACCCTCTGTTACCACCAACTTCTTGACGCCGTGGGCCGTGTGTAATTTTTTTGTCTAGGCTTTTTACAAGACCTCCTCATTTGAATTCCCTGCAATATTATCCTATGATAACTGGTAAATTGAAATTCCTGTTCATCCCTATCTCCCTTAATGGCTTATGCCATGCCATTATGCTGAACTATTCTCCACTTATTGATTTTTTGGGATCTTGAATGGCATCTTCTCCATCACCAAAACCAGAACCTGTTTGGGCAAGAAGAGGCCTTTTTTTTATTCCATTGATGACTTTGTTTTGTTTCCATATGTGAAGAGGTCTGTTAGGGTTTTTTTTGTCGACGTGATTTATGATGTTATTTTTATATTTCAGATTCATATTCTCAATCATTAATCTGAACTTGAACCCGAAACATCTTCTATCCTCTCTATCAATATTTTGTTTTCTTTGTTTACTGTAGCTATCGAATTCTATCCATGTGCCTAGAAGGTGTTTGTAGAAACACCTCAATGAAGTCAAGAATATATATAAGTTTTGTCATTATCACTTGTAACACCTAGAATGTTTTCTGAGATCTTGAGGTTTCTCACACAACAACTCTTTTTCTTCCTATGAATCCTTATTTTGAAAGAAATATGTTTTATGCACTCAAAGTATTTTGCATTTTTTGGTTTACCTTATTGTTTCAGTTTTAGGGCATTTTGATTCAGTTGGAAGACATACATGGAGGAGATGAAGAGAAAGGTGGAGTTTGACATCACATTAATGAATTAGATTGACATCCTAAGTTTATGTATTTCTCGAGCTTTGGTATTCATTGCAAGAAACATATTTGGATTTTGTAATGGAGTATAAGTTTGCAAGTGGAAGTTCACATCATGCATGTTGGAGATGGTTTGTTACATAAGCTCGGATAGGTAAAAGTTGGATTATGCTTCTTAATAAGCTTCTCGTATAATTTATTGGATTGATTCATATGATTATGTGATGCTTGGCTTATGACAGTGGAAAAGTTCACTCTGTTACAACACAAGGCTTTCATATTTTGTTTTGTTTAATATATCATCATACTCATTTTTTTTTCTATTTATAAACTAAGTAATCTTTATAGGAAATTGGAGATTTTTTTATAGCCGCATGTCTCTAATATTATTTAATATTTACGGGAAGTTGGATGTGTGGGTGTGATGGGCGATTATCTCATTGCTTTGATAAAATTATGGTAAAGTATTTTCATTTTTTCTTAATATTCTCCTGTAGCATTATTTCATTTTATTAAATCATTGACCTTTTAAATTTTTTATTAAACAAAGATCAAATCTCATTAGTGAAGGTTCTGTTCTCATGAAAATATTTGAGCTTTTGCAGGCATGAATCCAAGGAACACATTATTGAAGGCACAAAGAATAGTAGTTTCATCACAATTTCATATGATGAGGTATTACAGTTTGATCCCATAAACAGGGTCTGATCCTCCATTTTTAATGAAGTTTGTGCATTTTTTGTGACTTCACCTAATTTTGTGTCTAAAGCAAATTATTTAGTTGAGACTTAAACTCATAAATCATAACAATAAGCTTTTTTTACAACCTGACCATTCTGGATCAAAAGTTGTATCATTCACATGATGTCGTAATTATTAGGAGTGAAAATAATGCTGTAATTATTGGGATGTTCAGCTGTAATAATAAGTCTAAAGGGTATAATGGTCCAATTTTTGTTGTTCTTAAAAGTTTCAAGGCTTTTTATGGTTTTATGCTTCAAGGTTGGTTTTATTGGAATAAAAAAAGAGGAAAAAATGAGTAGAAAAAAGGGGTTTATTAAAGGGGCTCAGCTATTCCAATACAAAAAATTTCAAGCAAGGGTATTTTGGTCTTTGTTTGTTGTTTCGATTTTTTTTAAAGGTAACAGGTTTGGTTTTATTTGCTGGAAACATAAAGATTATGTTTGTTTTGAGATGTTGGGGATTAGATTAAATGGAATAAATTAACTTGGAGCGAAGTTGATTTCAGTAAAGGGTATTTTTGTCCTTTTCAGAAATTAAGCAGGAAGTTTTGTTTTTTTTTTCCAAAATTGCATCTAAAATAAATTTACTTGCTTTGTTTGATTAAGTCATAATCATCAAAAAGGCTTCTTGTTGTTTCTCATGCGATGCACCATAAAAAAAAAATTATTATTATTGATGCATCAAAGATTTAATTACTATTTGGAATTTAAGAAAAGAAGATTGGACTTGGGATGTTTTGGGGTTTCATGCATATAGTGGGCCTTTTTGGAGTAGATATGAACTTGTTTTTTGGAACTATGGTATATATTGGATTTATTATCATATATTTCTCAAAATTGGTTTTAAAACAAAAATCAACGGATTTTATAATCTTTTCGGTTAAAATCCGAACCGTTTAGTTGTTCAATTTTATAACTATCCACAAAAAAGATAAATAAAATAAAAGTCTCAAAAAATCGAATCGAAGAAATATATTTTTTCGGTTCAAGCTTGAATTTATTAGATGGTTGGTTTTATGTTTTTATCCCAAAATTATAATAATATGGTGTTGAATATTTTTATTCGGGTTAATCTCTTTAATATTGTGAATAAATTGTATGATATAGTAGATGTAAATTAATTGGTATTAAATTGCTTTGGTTATTGTTAATTTTATTGTTTATTGCTACGGTTGTTTTTATAATTGTGTATAAAAAGTGGCTTTAAACTACAGTAATTATTTATAAGTAGTTTAGTTGTAATTATTTATAAGTAGTTTAGTTGTAATTATCTACAAAAATTAAGAATAAGAAGTTTAAATGTATTAGACCATTTTTAAGCCAAACCCCATGTATAATGTAATATTTTATTTTTTAAATCATTTATCATAAAGCTTAAAATCTCTACAAATTTAAGTAACACAAATCAAGTAAGAATTATATATAATTTTTCATTAGAGTATCTTACAAACCGTAAGTGATTTTTTAAAATAGTTTCTTAATAATTTCGTATTTGCTACAATGACTCTTATTGATAATTGTTTTGATGCTATAAACTATTTGTGCAAAATAACTAATCGCCTCTATAAACTAAATTTAAAAAAAAAAATTAATCGCATCCATCGCTTGGCGCGGGTAAACGGCTAGTATATATATATATATATATATATATATATATATATATATATATATATATATATATATATATATATATATATATACAATTACAACAATACATGGCCTGGAATATACACTAGGTGGGTTAAGCTAATAATACAATATATTGATACACTAACGTCCCCCAACAGTTTGATTGAGATGATTCTATCGGACGTTCGAACTAGGTCAAAATTATGTGAAGAGCGAAGTAGGTCAACCCTTGGTGAAGAAGCCAGCATACTGATCAGTTGAGGGAACACGGAGAACTCGTATGTGGCTCATGGCAACTCTGTCTCGTACAAAATGAAGATCGATCTCTATGTGTTTGGTACGATGATGTTGCACCGGGTTCGAGGACATGTATACGGCGTTGATATTGTCACATTAAACAATGATGGCTTTAATTTTGAAGAGGAAAATATAGTTCATGAAGAGGGTCACGGAGCCAGCAAGTTTCAACAACTGCATTGACAACACCATGATATTCGGCCTATGCACTGGATCGTGAGATGAAACCCTGTCGTTTTGATTACCATAAAATGAGGTTATCTCACATGAAGCCACAATATCCAAATGTAGATTGTCGTGAGGTCAGATAACCACCCCAGTCAGCATCAGAATAAGTGACGTCAGAAGTTGTTTTGGAGGCATGTATTTGAAGACCGAGGTCAATGGTACCACGAACATCTTTGCAGACCCTTTTGAGAGCATTCAGGTGTTGATCTCGGGTGTCATACATAAAAAGACAAATATGTTGTACTGTGAAGGATATATCTAGTCGGGTGAAGCTCAGGAACTGAAGAACTCCTGCAAGGCTGCGATATAGAGTCGGGTCGACAACTGGTAGACCTAAAACATCTATTTCACAAACTAGTTTAGCTGGAGTACGACATGGATTGCAAGCCAGTGTCTGATCGAACAACAGAGAATCCCAAAAGATAAATTAGAACACCTAAATCGGTCATGGAAAACTCATAACTGAGTCAAAATATGATGTGTTGTAGGAAATTGGTAGTGGAAGTTCTGAGAATGATGCCGTCAACATATGAGAGAAGATAAGTCGTGTTGTCACCTAGTGTGATTCTATTGAAATCCAGTGGTCGTAGCATGTTGAGCAAACCGATGATACCAAGATCGTGGGGCTTATTTGAGGCCAAAAAGGGAACTCTATAGACAAAACATGATCTGGGAAGTTATAATAACGAAAACCTGGTGGCTGATGCATCTAAACAGTCTCCTGAAGGTAGTTGTGAAGAAAATCATTCCTCACATCAAGTTGGTGGATAAGCCACTTTCTGGATATAACGATGCTAAGAATAGTACGTATAGTGGTCGGTTTAACAACTAAGCTAAAAGTCTCATCAGAATCAATTTCCTGCAGTTGGTTGCGACCATCAGCTAAAAGGCAATCCTTGTAGCGAGACAAAGATCAATCATCATGAAATTTGTAGCGAAAAAAGCCATATAAATCTAACAATGTTGACCACATGAGGACATGGTACAAATTTCCAAGTGACGTTCGATATTCCAACATTATAATCACCATGCATAGCCTGATACTAGTCATGTAATGTGATCGGGGGACAGGAGAATCGGAAGAGACATGACGGTTGAGACGAGTGACAAGTTTGAAAATGCCACTGCACGCCTGCGTGGTCATGGGGTTTGTGGGTGCAATTGAGGATGGGATGACAGGGACTGTGGCAGAACGGGTGGGTATGTAAGAGGGGTTCGAGAGAGAAGGAGATTATGTAGTTGATGATGGGTCCGGTCCAAAGAGAGTGAGGTTATGGTTAGGTATGAGTATGTCTTGATAACGGTGGTATGTTGTTGAGTGGGTGAAATTGTTGCATGAAGGTGGGAGCAAATTATTAGGGAAATGTCCTCTATGTTATCAAGAAATGAATATGAAGGTGGGTCATTTGGTGTAACAGATTGAAAAGGGAATGAGTTTTTGTCAAAAACGACATGACCATGTGTGATAAAAAAAAATGCAAGGTGAGGTGTGAGGAGGTAATTTATGAGGTGTGAAAATATGTGGGAAAAACAGACAACCGAATACTTGTAGGTGATTGTAGGTGGGATAAGCTTTATGGAGGCGATAGTGGGGTATCTCAATTTTATGGATGTAGAGGGAATGAGGTTTAGTAGGTGGATGGGCATATATAAAGCTTCATCCCAATAGGTAAGGGGCATGTGAGCTTGAAGCAAAAGGGTACGAATGATTTTGTTGATACTACGTATCATTCTTTTAGATTTACGGTCTTCTTTTTGCGATGTGTGTGGGCATGACAAATGGAATTGGGTTCCTTGTGTGGCAAAGTGGTCATGAAACTGTTTGTTATTGTATTCCCTCCTATTGTCACATTGTATAATTTTGATGGTTTTACCAAATTAAGTTCGAACAATTTTAGTGAATTCAAGATATTTTGCAAAGACATCATATTTTTGCTTTACTAGATAAGCCTAGAGACTGTGTGTGTGTGTGTGTTTATGTGTGTTTGTGTATGTTCATGTGATGATCTAGAAAATAATGTAATATCGTAAACCACCAACATTAGAAAAAGGAGAGGTGCAAAGATTAGAGTGCATAATATCAAAAGCATTTGCCACAATTGAATCAGAAGTGTTAAATGGAAATTTAATGTGTTTGCCAAGTTGACAAACTTGACACAGTTCATGCAATTGATTTTTATTACAAGAAGTTGAATTTATTGAAATTAACGAATCAAAAACTTTATTTTCGAGGTGACCGAGATGCTGGTGCTAAATAGTTGAAATGGAGGAGACATGGGCGTGAGGTAGGGATGGAAGCACTGAGTAAAGAGGGTCTCACTATCACATCATATTAGAGGTTGACAGGTCCTATAATCCTTGATCGTGATCAGTGGCGCCATTGTCCAAAATTCACTATCATGCTTGTGGATCTTGAAGAGACATGCTACAAAAAAAATTATCGAAGAGCAGTAGGTTGATATGAAGGGAGCGAATTCCAAGGAAGTAAGATGGAGCCACCACTAGGATGTCCAACAGATGAGCCCGCATTCATGTTGGCCTGAGGTTGCTGATTTCACTGTTGTGTAGCCAGCCCAAGGAGTTCATTGGACTGTTGCTATAGTCGAGATACTAAAGAGGCACATTGTGGTCGCTGTTGATTTGTCCCAGAATTCCAATGCATCTGAGCAGTCGTTATTCGTTTTCTTATTCAAGACCCTATCATCCGTGATTTTGTCCATGAGTTGTTTGCGTATTTCGGTTGTTTATGGATTTCTTTTTTTGTTGTTGAACGCTTTATAAATTTAGGCATTTGAAAAAAAATTCAATTGCTTATACCTAATTATCATGTGACGTACCTCGGGGTCGGGTGGGGGTTAATGCTCTAGGGATATCTGCAAACCCTCCGACCCTATTAAAATGATTACTCGCTGTAATTTTCCGGTATCTAAAATGTTTTTGTACATACGCATCAATTTCCTGCAACAGCTTAGCTCTCTGGGGATCCAAGCAAACCAGATCCTAATCAAATTTTCTCTACCAATACAAAAAATTTAGTTAATTAAATACCAATCACAATCAAACTTAAAATATTATCATATAAATAATTTACATTTCGATGTGTGAATGTGTCATTCCTTATACAGACATATATACTATATATTATGTAACACCCCCCTTTGGCATTTATCACAATATTGTCCATTTTACGCTCCCATCACAAAAACATCCCGAGGGGTCACCCATCCCTAAATTGTTTCCACCCGGGCACGAAATGATCCTCCTTTACACTCATGACCACCCCGACGATATTCTACCTCAAATTGGTAAATGCAACGACCATCCCGCAGTCTTACAACACGTCTAACCAGCCATGGTTACCACCCATGGTCTTACCACACCTATACCAGCTCAACCCCAATCATCTTGAGTCGAACCCACATCCGACTGAATTCCAAGCAGGTATTCGGCTGATGCTTCGAACCCCAAATCCTTCATTAAACACGAAGAGGCATTGAGGCTCTAACACAACCCTCAACCTGGATCCATCCACAAGCCAACTATACATCACGAAGAAGACATCGACCAGCTGTTGGAAGTTTCTTGAACTCCCAACTTACACAACACCAATCCAGATGGCCACTTGAGTCATATCTCCTCCTGACTGGGGTGTGAAACTTATCCTATTTCCACACCTGATCAATCTTTTGAATCTTCCTCATTGGATTTGTCAAAGACCATAATCCTTGTGTTGTACTGTCGAATCTTCACCCCAACTCCCCATCCTCCGCATAATTTCTGAATTATAGCCATCACCAACCCTTACGATAGTAAAATTCCCCTGTAACTTCCAATGGCCAAACAAGTTCATGTGGTTGCCACATTCATCTTCTTGCTACGGTTTCTTCCTTAGCAACGGTAGTGATTGGATCCAAAGGTCCTGGCGTAGACGACTGCCAATCCCACCTGAATGATGCTATCACGCCCGCACTCTAACTTTGTTGAAAAACTAATCCTTCTGACTCCACTAAAGATCTCTCAATCAAAACCCCTGAACAAATCCAAACAAAGAACCGAAATGATCACCAAAAAAATAAAATCCCACTCAGGAAGATAGGACCCACAAATGACTCTTGGCATACAAAATGGCACATAACAATCCTTGATGATATACCCAGGCAAAAAACAGAAAACTAACTCAAAGATACTACTTACCCCTACCAAAGATACAAAAGTAATATAAATACTGATAATAATTTAGAGGAAAGCAATAGATAACATACCCGTGATAGCATCTAAAGAAATCCTGACCTCCTCTTCCGACCGAAATACCTGTGATGGAACCTAAGTTGCCCCAACCACTAAGCGTGGGCAATTCGCCCTGATATGACATGGGTAATGACACAATTCTACCTCCAGGGTGCATTCTTGGTGGATGTGGCCTATCCATTCGCACCTGCCACACTTAGATTTGTTGTGCACATCCTCCTGTTCCCCTTCATCCTTCATGTCACCATGACGGCCCCTCGGGTCTCTAATACTAGCCTAGGAAACGACTTACTGCTTAGATTTCTGAGTCGGACCCTGAGTCCACTTCCTCTTCCCCAGTTGCCCATCCGAACCAATCTCTTGCTCCTGGGTTACCCCGACCATCCCATCAACCGCCTGAACAGACAAGGTCCTACCCTCAAACCTGGCGACCAATCTACTAGTGACACACCTAATGATGTCGGGTAACTCTTTATGTAAGGCTCGCGAAATATCTATTTCAATCAAATCATGGGATTGATTTCCCCTGAAAACATGGTGCATAACCCACCTCTGATCCCAAATGACAAGAACTAGCAATAGGATCCTCCTTCCTAAACGGTTCTAGGGCTCCACAAGCTTTGGGCTCCAGATGAGCCCCCAACTGCCTCGCTATAATCTTGATCTGAAAAGCCCCGAGTCGACCATTCAAGAGCTTCGAAATCCCCTCCTTGACTTAACCAAAGATCACAAAAGTCTGTTCCAAAATACCGTGGGTAACCTCTGATGAGATGAACTCCCGCATGCGCTCATCGACCGGCCCAATACCTGCACCTGAGACTAAATCTGAACCCGAACCTCCTTCCCCCGTGCTCATCACCAATCTGAAGAACAACCATATAATTGATCAGAACATATATAAGAATCCTTATCTCATAGGCTTCCTAGATTGTCCCAGACCCTCATCGATTCGAGTATGGATCCTGTGATTTCGATAGTACGGGTCCAATACTACCTCCACACTTATCCATACTTTCCTCGAGAACCATCCTGAATCCTCTAAGTCACCTTCTAAATCGATACTACAATGCTCGCTAAACAGCACAACTAAACCCACCGAAACACTTCCTAGGCTTTCCCAAGTTTCCGTCCTCACCTTGCCATTAGCTGCTAAAGAACTCGTCATAATGTCAGTTACCTACCTCATGAATACAATCACATGCAACAAAGCTTAGATAATCCTTCGAGTAAAAGACTCATCCCTACAACGGTTAGACTCAACGAGGAAAACAACAATGGGGAAGACGAAGACAACTAGTATTTCTTGTTTTATGATATAGAGAATGTTATTTTGGATTTTGAAGATAGTTTATGTATGATATATATTAGATGTTCGTTTGAGATTTATTAGATATTTTATAATATATTGTATGTTTGATGTTTTTATATAATGTGGTATGTATTTATTTATGTATATTTATCAAAACTATATTTTATAATATATATATATATATATATATATATATATATATATATATATATATATATAAATTAATATTATAAAAAATATGTTTTTTCTAAAAATAAAATTAAAAAAAAAAATAAACAAAAAAAAACATTTGCAACAACGCCTTTTGGGACGACTACGATCAATTGCGACTACCCATACCTCCGCGGAGGTTTGCCGGAAAAACTCTGGCCGGTAGCCGGGATATTAACAGAGACGACATTATTTGCGACGACAATCGTGTATTAGGGACCATAGTATTAGAGACGACAACCGGCTATTAGCTACGAAACAATGCGGCGACCCTTAGCGACGACAGGTCGCCGCTAATACCTTTAGCGACGACAAGCGTGATCAATTGCGACGGATTTTGTCGCCGCTAAAGGTTAGTTTTTTTGTTTTGTTTAAAGCATCTTAACTAGTATTGGGTGGTTGTTTATCTCTTAGGTGGTAACGACGAACACCATATTCAAATCACAGTCAAACAATATATATATATATATATATATATATATATATATATATATATATATATATATATATATATATACTAGTTGTGAGACTCGTATATTATACGGGTTAATTAAAACAAAATACTAATATAAACGATTAAATGAAAATTTTATTTGAATTTGAAATTTAAAATAACTGAAAATTATGAGAAAAAATCATGCAAAAAATAAATAAATAAAATTATTTGTTTAGTTATCAGATTTGTGTACTAAACGGGTAAATTATAAAAAAATGTTAAACATAAAGGTTTAAACTGTAATATTATTTGAAATTGAAATTAAAATTTAGAATTTTAAATTTGAAATTAATACTCATTATAATAGGTTTAATTTATAAAAACTAAATTAATGATATATTGGAAATGAAAAATAAAGTAATTGACAAGTAGAAAATAAATATATCTCAAAATTATGACAAAATAACATGTAACCAATTGAATGGAGAATGAGAACTGACAAAATCATTCTTATTTATTAGGGTATATATATATATATATATATATATATATATATATATATATATATGTCAAACATTTTTATGAAATGGTATCTCATATAAAATCTAATAGTTATTTGGAGACGCAAAAACTTATATTTCCTTACACAAAGATACTCCTGATGATAAATATATGTACATATAAATGATAATCAACTCGATCCATGCATTTATTTTGAAGTGGGAGAATCTGAATTTTCATACATATGATCTAGCTAATCCATCATTTTCTCACAGTATTTATAGGAAATGAATGGAGGGGGCATGGCAAGTGTAATCAAAACACAAGATTAGAGTTACCTGCTTCAACTGATTTCAAAGAAATGGTAAGATAATTGATTGTCCATGCATGGATGCTTAAAAATGCAATACTATTCTTAAGTTCTCCACCTTTTCTCGATCTGCAGGGTTTCTTGATGGTAGTCTTGTTGAGCATGTCTTGTTTATCATTTGGCTCGAAAATCACAAGTGTTGCCACCTACGATGTAACATCTTATGGTGCAAAAGGAGATGGAAATACAGATGACTCCAGTGTAATTAAATTAATAATATCTTCAAATTTTGAATCAAAAGAAATTGATGTATCATGCAAATTAAAGAACGCAAAAATCAGTTAACCTTTTTCTATGTACGTTCATTGTTGCAGGCTTTCCTTCGAGCATGGGACGATTTATGTGGAGATATGTCGCCAGAACCGACATTGATAATTCCATCAGACAAGACATTTTTGATAAACCCGGTGGCATTCAATGGTCCATGCAAATCCCCAACTGTAAATATTAAGGTAAAATGAACAGTTATCTATCTTTTCATTTGAGGCTATGATGTTAATTTATAAAAAAAATATTAATCTAATATTTTTTTAAATGATGGGTAGCTGTTGGGTAACATCACTGCACCGAAGACTCTCGATGGATGGAAAGGTTGCATTAACAATAACTTTTGGATATACTTCACATCCGTGCAAGGACTCAAGATCCAAGGACCTGGTCAGATTGATGGCCAGGGATCCATTTGGTGGAAAAATGAGGTCGAATTAATTTAATATTAAACGAAAAAAAAAGTAAAAACCATCCAATTAATTCATAGTTCCTTTTTATTTGCAGGGGCAAACTAAAACCAATGCATGCAATCGCCCAACTGTAAGCCGTCTTTTTTTTAAAAAAAATGTTAAGGACTTGAATGAATTTAAGTTTCGTGATAACTGACATGTATACATTTGTTTAGGCTTTACACTTTAATTCTTGTAACGGCCTTCAGTTGAGTGGTACAAAACATATCAACAGCCCGAAGATACATAGGAGTATCAATGGTTGTGAAGGTGTAGATGTTGGAAATATTCAAATTTTTGCTCCTCGAGTCAGCCCCAATACTGATGGGATAGACATCAATTATTCTTCCCATGTTACTATACATGATTCTAACATTCAAATTGGTATGAGAATAATTACATCCTAATTATTTCTTAATGAGTTATTCTATAATGTATAAAAAACCATTTATAATTCACTTCTTTTTGTGGAAACTAAAACAGGTGATGATTGTGTCGCTATAAATGGTGGCACGTATGATATTAATGTAACAAGAGTGTTCTGTGGACCTGGTCATGGCATAAGGTACTAGAAAATGATATTTATATCTCGATAATCACTTTTACACAAATTTTCCTCCACTAAATGGATGTGATTTTGCAGTATCGGAAGCCTTGGGGAAAACGGTGGTCACGACACAGTTGAACAAGTTCGTGTAGAAAATTGTAACATCTCAGAACAACAAATGAGTTACGAATCAAAACGGTGCCAGTAAAATTAGATATAATAACTTGATGAACATCCTTGGAGTTTTAACATAATATTCAATGGTTACTTGAAATCAATCAATTTCTTATATCTTATACAGTATGGAACGGGGTATGCTAGGGGGATTGTATTTCAGGACATTCATCTGGTAAACGTTGAAAATCCAATTATAATTGATCAACATTACTGCACTAATTCTGAAAATTCGGATTGCCTCGCACCGGTATGCTTATTATCCATAAAAATACTCTCATCTCACCAAATTAAGATGCAATTCCATATCTAACTTTTACTGATTTTTTTAATGTATCAGCCAGATGCATCGGCTGTAAAAGTAAGCGATGTTACGTATACGAATATATATGGGTCATCGACAACAAAGCAAGCTATTACTTTCAATTGCAGTGGAAAGTACAATTGTACTGAAATTGTAACAAACGAAGTTGGAATAACGGGACTTAACGACATTTCTTACTGCCAAAACACTCAAGGAAAATTTATTGATACCACCCCTCCTATTAATTGTTATTAGATTGTTACCAGCCCGATGTTGTGTTAAAATCCATGTATTTCAACATATTCTACTGATAACCAAGCTATATATATTACTTTCCATTTAAAACCTTAACTCTCCTCTCTCGGCTCATTAGCTAGTTACAAAATATATACAAACATACATGATAACATGAATTTACTTACGCCTAAATATTTACATGATCGATATCGAGCAATACTGGGAAAATATTCTCATGTCCTTCAAACAAGGAATACAAAAAATATATATACAATTACAACAATACATGGGCCTGGAATATACAATAGGTGGGCTAAGCTAATAATACAATATATTTATCCACTAACATCCACCCACAGTTTGATTGGGATGATTACGTCGGACGTTTAAATTGGTTCAAAATTATGAGAAGAGCGAAGTAGGTAGACCCTCGGTGAAGATGTCAACATACTAATCATCTGAGGGAATACGGAGAACTCGTATGTGGCTTATGGCAACTCTGTCTCGAACAAAATGAAGATCAATCTCTATGTGTTCGGTGCGTTAATTTTGCATAGGGTTCGAGGACATGTATATGGCGTTGATATTGTCACAATGAACAACGATGGCTTTAATTTTGAAGAGGAAAATGTAGTTCATGAAGAGGGTCACGGAGCCATCAAGTTTTAGCGACTGCATTGGCAGCACCACGATATTTGGCCTCTACACTAGATCGAAAGATGACACCCTATCATTTTGATTACCATTAAATGAGGTTATCTCCCATGAAGACACAATATCCAGATGTAGATTGTCGTGTGGGCAGATAAGCACCCCAATCAACATCAGAATAAGTGGTGTCAGAAGTTGTTTTGGAGGCATGTATTTGAAGACCAAGGTCAATGGTACAACAAACATCTTTAAGGATCCTTTTGAGAGCATTCAGGTGTTGATCTCGGGTGTCATACATAAAAAGACAAATATGTTGTACTGTGAAGGATATATCTAGTCGGGTGAAGCTTAGGAACTGAAGAACTCCTGCAAGACTGCGATATAGAGTCAGGTCGACAACTGGTGGACCTAAAACATCTATTTCACAAACTAGTTTAGCTGGAGTACGACATGGATTGCAATTAAGCATATTAGCTCGCCGAAGAATGTATGTCGCATATTTTGGTTGAGATAAAAACAAGCCGGATCGAACAAAAGAGAATCCCAAAAGATAAATTAGAGCACCTAAATCGGTCATGGAAAACTCATAACTAAGTCGAGATATGATGTGTTGTAGGAAACTAGTATTGGAAGTTGTGAGAATGATGTCGTCAACATATGAGAGAAGATAAGTCTTGATGTTACCTAGTGTGATTCTATTGAAATCCAGTGGTGGTAGCATGTTGAGCAAACCGATGATACCAAGATCATGGGGCTTGTTTGAGGCCAAAAAGGGAACTCTATAGAAAAAAACATGATCTGGGAAGTTATGATAACGAAAACCTGGTGGCCGATGCATCTAAACAGTCTCCTGAAGGTAGCCGTGGAGAAAATCATTCCTCACATCAAGTTGGTGGTTAAGCCACTTTTTGGATATAGCGATGCTAAGAATAGTGCGTATAGTGGTCGGTTTAACAACTAAGCTAAAAGTCTCATCACAATCAATTTCCTGCAGTTGGTTGCGACCATTAGCTAAAAGGCGAGCCTTGTAGCGAGAAAAGGATCATTCATCATGAAATTTGTGGCGAAAAGCCACGTAGATCTAACAATGTTGACCACATGAGGACGTCGTACAAATTTCTAAGTTTCATTCGATATTACAACATTATAATCGTCATGCATAGCCTGACGCCAGTCATGTAATATGATCGGGGGACAGGAGAATCGGATGAGACATGACGGTTGAGACGAGTGACAAGTTTGAAAATGCCACTGCATGCCCAAGTGGTCATGGGGTGTGTGGGTGCAATTAAGGATGGTATGATAGGCACCATGGCAGAATGGGTGGGTTTGTAATACGGGTCCGAGAGAGAAGGAGATTATGTAGTTGATGATGGGACCGGTCCAGAGAGTGAGGTTAAGGTTGGGTATGAGGATGTCTCGGTAAAGGTGGTATGTTGTTGAGTGGGTGAAATTGTTGCATAAATAAAGCTTCATCCGAATAGGTAGGGGGAATGAGGTTTATAATATCCATGATTCTAACATTCAAACTGGTATGAGAATAATTACATCCTAATTATTTCTTAATGAGTTATTCTATAATGTATAAAAAACCGTTTATAATTCATTTCTTTTTGTGGAAACTAAAACAGGTGATGATTGTGTTGCTATAAATGGTGGCACGTATGATATTAATGTAACAAGAGTGTTCTGTGGACCTAGTCATGGCATAAGGTACTAGAAAATGATATTTATATCTCGATAATCACTTTTACACAAATTTTCCTCTACTAAATGGATGTGATTTTGCAATATCGGAAGTCTTGGGGAAAACGGTGGTCACGACACAGTTGAACAAGTTCGTGTAGAAAATTGTAACATCTCAGGAACAACAAATGGGTTGCGAATCAAAACGGTGCCGGTAAAATTAGATAAAATAACTTGATGAACATCTTTGGAGTTTTTAACATAATATTCAATGGTTACTTGAAATCAATCAATTTCTTATATCTTATACAGTATGGAACGGGGTATGCTAGGGGGATTGTATTTCAGGACATTCATCTGGTAAACGTTGTAAATCCAATTATAATTGATCAACATTACTGCACTAATTCTGAAAATACGGATTGCCCCGCACCGGTATGCTTATTATCCATAAAAATACTCTCATCTCACCAAATTAAGATGCAATTCCATATCTAACATTTACATATTTTTTTTAATGTATCAGCCAGATGCATCAGCTGTAAAAGTGAGCGATGTTACGTATACGAATATATATGGGTCATCGGCAACAAAGCAAGTTATTACTTTCAATTGCAGTGGAAAGTACAACTATACTGAAATTGTAACAAACGAAGTTGGAATAACGGGACTTGATGAAACTTCTTACTGCCAAAACACTCAAGGAAAATTTATTGATACCAACCCTCCTATTAATTGTTATTAGATTAGCCATCCCGATGATGGTGTTAAAATCCATGTATTTCAACATATTCTACTGATAACGAAGCTATATGTATTACTTTCCATTTGAAAGCTTAACTCTCCTCTCTCGGCTCATTAGCGAGTTACAAATTAAATACATACAAACATACATGATAACATGAATTTACTTACGCCTGAATATTTACATAATCGATATTGAGCAATATTTGGAAAATATTCTCATGTCCTTCAAACGAGGTATACAACAAATATATATTCAATTACAACAATACATGGGCTTGGAATAGACACTAGGTGGGCTAAGCTAATAATACAATATATTGATACACTAACATCCCCCCATAGTTTGATCGGAAGGATTATGTCAGACATTCAAACTAGTTCAAAATTATGAGAGGAGCGAAGTACTAGTAGGTAGACCCTTGGTGAAGAAGTCAACATACTGATCAGTTGAGGGAATATGGAGAACTCGTATGTGGCTCATGGCAACTCTGTCTCGAACAAAATGAAGATCAATCTCTATGTTTTTGGTGCGTTGATGTTGCATCGGGTTCGAGGACATGTATACGGCATAGATATTGTCGCAGTAAACAACAATGGCTTTAATTTTGAAGAGGAAAATGTAGTTCATGAAGAGGGTCACGGAGCCAACAAGTTTCAGCGACTGCATTGGCAATACCACGATATTCGACCTTTGCACTGGATCGTGAGATGACACCCTGTCGTTTTTATTACCATAAACTGAGGTTATCTCCCATGAAGACTCAATATCCAAATTTCGATTGTCGTGAGGTCATATAACCACCCCAGTCAGCATCAGAATAATGATGAATAAGTGGTGTCAGAAGTTGTTTTGGAGGCATGTATTTGAAGACCAAGGTCAATGGTACAACAAACATCTTTGAGGATCCTTTTGAGAGCATTCAGGTGTTGATCTCGGGTGTCATACATAAAAAGACAAATATGTTGTACTATGAAGGATATATCTAGTCGGGTGAAGCTTAAGAACTGAAGAACTCCTGCAAGACTGCGATATAGAATTTGGTCGACAACTGGTGGACCTAAAACATCTATTTCACAAACTAGTTTAGCTGGAGTATGACATGGATTGCAATTAAGCATATTAGCTCGCCGAAAAATGTATGTCGCATATTTTGGTTGAGATAAAAACAAGCCGGATCGAACAACAGAGAATCCCAAAAGATACATTAGAGCACCTAAATCGGTCATGGAAAACTCATAACTGAGTCGATATATGATGTGTTGTAGTAAACTAGTAGTGGAAGTTGTGAGAATGATGTCGTCAACATATGAGAGAAGATAAGTCTTGATGTTACCTAGTGTGATTCTATTGAAATCCAGTGGTGGTAGCATGTTGAGCAAACCGATGATACCAAGATCGGGGGGCTTGTTTGAGGCCAAAAATGCAACTCTATAGAAAAAAACATGATCTGGGAAGTTATGTTAACGAAAACATAGTGGCGGATGCATCTAACAGTCTCCTGAAGGTAGCCGTGGAGAAAATCATTCCTTACATCAAGTTGGTGGATAAGCCACTTTCTGGATATAGCGATGCTATGAGTAGTACGTATAGTGGTCGGTTTAACAACTAAGCTAAAAGTCTCATCACAATCAATTTCCTGCAGTTGGTTGCGACCATTAGCTAAAAGGCGAGCCTTGTAGCGAGACAAAGATCAATCATCATGAAATTTGTGGCTAAAAAGCCATGTACATCTAACAATGTTGACCACATGAGGACGTCGTACAAATTTCATAATGTCATTCTATATTACAATATTATAATCATCATGCGTAGCCTGATGCTAGTCAAGTAATGTGATCCTGGGACTGAAGAATCGGAAGAGACATGCCACTGCTCGCATGAGTGGTCATGGGGTGTATGGGTGCAATTGAGGATGGTATGAAAGGGACCGTGGCAGAACGGGTGGGTATGTAAAAGGGGTCCGAGAGAGAAGGAGCTTATGTAGTTGATGAATGGTTCGGTCCAGAGAGTGAGGTTAAGGTTGGGTATGAGGATGTCTCGATAAAGGTGGTATGTTGTTGAGTTGGTGAAATTGTTGCATGAAGGTGGGAGCAAATTATTAGGGAAATTTCCTCTACGTTATCAAGAAATGAATATGAAGGTGGGTCATTGGTTGTAACAGATCGAAAAGGGAATGAGTTTTTGTCAAAAACGACATGACCAGGTGTGATAAAAAAATGCAAGGTGAGGTGATAATTTATGACGTGCGAAAATATGTGGGAAACACACACACAACCGAATACTTGTAGGTGATTGTAGGTGGGATGAGCTTTATGGAGGCGATACTGGGGTGTTTCAATTTTATGGATGTAGAGGGAATGAGGTTTAGTAGGTGGATGGTCATGTATAATGCTTCATCCCAATAGGTAGGAGGCATGTGAGCTTGAAGCAAAAGGGTACAAATGATGTTGTTGATGGTATGTATCATTCTTTCAGATTTGCGGTCTTGTTTTTGCGATGTGTGTGGGCATGAGTAATGAAATTGGGTTCCTTGTGTGGCAAAGTGGTCATGAAACTGTTTGTTAGTGTATTCTCTCCTATTGTCACATTGTATAATTTTGATGGTTTTACCGAATTGAGTTTGAACAATTTTAGTGAATTCAAGATATTTTGTAACCCTAAAAGCTTTGGATCTATGTTTTCTCTAATTGTACATGCAATATTGTTTCCAAAGCTTTAAGCCTACAACTAACATACAATTGATAAAAACAACATAGAAATGAGTTATAGAGTTACCTCTTGGTTGTAGCTTGTAGAACTTCTTGAGTTTGGCCTTTAAGAACTTAGTGCCCCAAGTGTTGCACCTCAAACAGAATCACACAACACCACCAACAATGGAGGACTTGAGAGAGAATACATACACTCTAAGATCAGCTATAGCTATTCCAAGAACACTAGGGTGCCAATTTTAGGAGCTAATGGGTTTCTTATATAGTGTTGAAAAAGTAGGATTACACCATGTAAACCCTAATGTGCTTGACCCTCCATATTCCTTAGGCTCCATGGGTTTAAACCTCCATGGATCATCCATAGGTTCTCACATGGGTTTATCCCAACCTAAGGGATCATGGATCATTGGCCCACACCATAAGAATGAATGATTTTACCAAATCAACCCCTTATATTTAATTACTCTCTTTTGATCACAAAATTAATTCTTGATCAATACTAATTAAATAATATGATTTCATATTAATATATTAGAACTTATAATATATATTAATAAATCATGAATATCCTCTTCTCAAAAGTCCATCCTTACAAATTGTTCTGGTGCCATGCAAACCAAATGGACCATGCTACTCTCTTTGGTCAAGTACATACCAATTATAGTTATGGGCTTAGAAACCTAATCCAAAACTACTGACCAGAAGGTCAGATGTGCCCTGAACCTGTGAGGTCTGGGGCGAAGGACTAGTGGAGATTGATGACTGGATCGTATTCTGATGATTAGAGAGCCGCAATTACTTGGGAGCGTTTCCGTGATATGATCCGCGCTCACTACATTCCACGTGTCGAGTGGGAGCGACTAGCTCAAGAGTTTTTGGATTTGAGACAGGATGGTGAGACGGTGATGGAGATCATCCGCATGTTCACGAAGAGGCCGATGTTCTGCTCGAAGTTTGCTTCTGAGCAGGCTCAGATGATATGTTAATTGAGCATGCTCAAGACTGACATCTGTCAGTTTGTTGCTACTCAGCAATGTGATACTTTGTTGGAGTTACAGGAGGCCGCTAGGCGGCATGAGTTGGAGATTGAGCTGTAGTTGAGGGAGCAGGGACTCGCCTTCCAGCTTACAGCTGAGGAGGCCAGGGCAGCACCAGACATGGTTTTTGGTATGTTTATATCCCTTATCTTACTGATTATATATGTTTTATGCTTATATGGTTGTACCTGTGAATAGGTACATTTTTAGTGAACTCCTTACCTGCTTTGGTATTATTTGACTCGGGGTTGATTCGGTCGTTTGTCTCTCAGTCATTTAGTAGGGAGTTCGGTTTGCCAGTAGGAAAGATAGAGTGTCCGTTGCGATTCTCTATCGTCAACGAACATGGGGTTTCTGCTTCTTCAATTTATCGGGGTTGTGTGTTAGATATCTTCGGGGTATCTTTTCTGATCGATTTGATTCCGATTCCCATAGGGGACGTGTGTGTGATCGTAGGTATGGATTGGCTTAGTCTCTTCGGTGTCATGATTGACTGCGAGGGTCAGCGAGTGGTAGTTCGATCCCCAAGTGGGGGAGAACTGATTGTCTATGGCGAGGGGACCAGATTGGGATCAGGGTTTTGTTCAGCTGTCAGGGCTCGTCGGTACATTCAGCACGGGTGTGCGGGTTATCTAGTGTATGTGGTGGATACGTGGGTCAAGGAACAGGGTTCAGTATTAGAGGTTCCAGTGGTAAGAGAGTTTGCTAGCGTGTTTCCGGAGGAGTTACACGGAGTGCCTCCGGAGAGGCAGGTCGATTTTAGAATCAACCTAGTGCCAGGTGCGGCCCCTATCGCCAAGGCGCCATACCGAATAGCACCACCAGAGATGCAGGAATTGTCATAACAGCTGCAGGAGCTGCTGGGAAAGCAGTTCATTCGTCCGAGCAGTTCTCCATGGGGAGCACCGATACTCTTCGTCAGGAAGAAAGATCGTTCGCACCGGATGTGCATTGACTACCGGGAGTTGAACAAGTTAACGGTGAAGAACTGTTATCCACTCCCGAGGATAGATGATCTTTTCGATCAGTTGCAGGGTGCGTCATGGTTTTCCAAGATAGACTTGAGGTATGGATATCACCAGGTTAGAGTTAGGGAGGAGGATGTGGAGAAGACCGCGTTTCGGACGCGTTACAGACATTACGAGTTCGTGTTGATGTCGTTTGTGTTCACCAACGCGCCAGTAGTGTTTATGGACCTGATGAATCGGGTCCGTAGGCCGATACTCGATCGTTCGGTTATTATGTTCATAGACGATATCTTGGTGTATTCCAACACCCGAGAGCATCACGAGGAACATCTATGGGAGTTACTGGGAGTTCTGAGAGGGGAACGGCTGTATGCTAAGTTCTCGAAGTGTGAATTTTGGTTACAAGAGGTCCAGTTCCTCGGACACCTCGTTAACCAGGAAGGGATTTTGGTCGATCCGGCCAAAATCGAGGCAATTATTCAATGGGAGGTTCCGAAATATCCCTCGGACATCAGGAGCTTTTTGGGATTAGCGAGATACTACCGGAGATTCATTCGGGATTTCTCCAAGATTGCGGTACCCCTCACCTGACGTGGAAGGGGGTAGATTTCCGGTGGGGACCTGAGCAGCAGAGGGCGTTTGAGATCCTCCGACAACGATTATGCGAGGCCCCAGTCTTGACTCTGCCAGAAGGAGTCGAGGATTTTGTGGTGTTCTGTGATGCGTCTATCACGAGACTAGGGGCAGTCCTCATGCAGAGGGTACAGGTGATAGCTTATGCATCGCGGCAATTGAAGTCGCATGAGACGAGTTATCCTTCTCATGATCTGGAGTTGGGGCGGTGGTTTTCGCCCTCAAGATATGGAGACATTACCTATATGGGGTCCGTTGAACCATATACACGGACCAAAAGAGCTTGAGACATATCATGGATCAGCCGAACCTGAACATGAGGCAGCGCAGGTGGCTGGATGTAGTCAAGGACTACGATTGTGAGATCCTTTACCACCCTGGTAAAGCGAATGTGGTTGCGGATGCTTTGAGCCACAAGTCAGCTGGGTCTTCCACTCCAGCGGTATGTTTGAGGATAGCAGTGGACTCTCCGCTGGTGAGTCTAATCAGAGATGCCCAGGTTGAGGGCATGCGACCGGAGAATTGGAAGCTGCAAAGGATCAAGGATGAGAATACCCAGTTTGAGCAGGATAATCGGGGATTATTGACCCGATGTGGCCGATTTTGGGTTTCAATGTCTGGTGGGGTTAGGCAGATGGTTATGGAGGAGGCTCATAAGTCACACTTCTCTATTCACCCGGGGGCCACCAAGATGTACCAGGATTTGAGTTTGAGCTATTAGTCGCCGTGTATGAAGCGCGAGATCGCTTGGTATGTCGAGAGATGCTTGACCTATAGGATGGTCAAGGCTGAGCATCAGAGGCCGCATGGCAAGCTGCAGCCCTTGGAGATTCCCATGTGGAAATGGGAATAGATCAGGATGGACTTTATCACAAAGCTGCCAAGGACGGCGAAGGGGTTTGATTCCATTTGGGTCATCGTGGATCGATTGACCAAGAGTGCCCATTTCTTGGCCATACAGGAGAGTTCATCGGCCAAGAAGTTGGCCGACGTGTACGTCCGCGAGATCGTGGCTCGCCATGGGGTTCCGGTCTCCATTGTCTCCGACCGGGATGTTAGATTTACCTCCCGTTTCTGGAAAAAGTTCCATGAGGAGCTGGGCATGCGGTTGCACTTCAGCACAACATTTCATTCGCAGACTGATGGTCAGAGCGAGTGGACCATTCAGACCCTCGAGGATAAGTTGAGGGCATGTGTCATTGATTTTGGTGGGACCTGGGATTCCCACTTACCGCTTGTAGAGTTCGCCTATAACAACAACTATCATTCCAGCATTGGCGCCCCACCTGTCGAGCTGTTGTACGAGCGGAGATATCGCACCTCGGTTTGTTGGGGTGAGGTTGGCCACTGGGTGATGGGTCGGACGGAGGTAGTCTTGCAGACTACCGAGAAGATTCAGGAGATTAGGCAGCGGCTGCAGACCGCTCAGAGTCGGTAGAAAAGTTACGCCGATCGGCGCCGATCCGAGCTAGAGTTTCAGGTCAGTGACATGGTACTCCTGAAGGTCTCGCCCTGGAAGGGCGTGATCCGCTTCAGGAAGAGGGGAAAGTTGGATCCCCGATATATTGGGTCGTTCAGGATCATTGCCAGGGTTGGAAAGGTGGCTTACAGGTTAGAGCTGCCGGAAGAGCTTAGTCGAATACACAACACTTTCCACGTTTCGGAGCTGCGAAAGTGCATCATGGATCAGAAGGTGGTGGTGTCGCTGGATGATATTAAGGTCGATGAGCGGTTGTATTACGTGGAGACAAAGGTGAAGATTCTGAGGATCAAGGAGGTACCAATGGTGAAGGTACAGTGGGAGCATCGGAGAGGGTCCGAGTGGACGTGGGAGCCAGAGGCGGAGATGCGGGAACACTACCTGGAGTTATTCGCTACAACAGACTTCGAGGACGAAGTTTAAGTTAAGTGGGGTAGAATTGTAACATCCCAACTGTCAGGTATCTTTATTATTCCTTTTAGATTTCATTTTTTTAACGTCTACTCGACGAGTTGACGCTGTGACTTGTCGACTAGCAGCGGGCCAGGACATGTCATTTAATGAGTGACTCGTCGAGTCGGCATGGGGGACTCAACGAGTAGGAGCTGGAAGTGGAAAACCCTAAATTTTAGGGTTTTTCACCCTATATATTGGACCATTAGCGCCTCCCACTATTCTCTGTCACCCCTTGAGAGTCGGAAACCCTAATTTTCGTGATTGTGAGCTTGCAGAGTGTTTTAAGCTTTGAGAAGTGAATTTTGTGAAGGAAACTTGTATATCAAGAGGCTAGCATCAACGATTTCGTGTGGATCCAGAATCCACTCTAGCTTGGGCACGTTTTGGGAGGTAATAAGCTGTTACCTTAACCTCTTTTCTTCTATAATCATTCATATGTGGAGGCTAGGGCTTTCTTTGTTTATTCATTAAGGGATTTTGTTATGGGAGCTAGATCTTAAGCTGAAACTTCAGATCTTTTGAGTCCTAAGTCCATAAAGTTTCCAGCTCTTGCAAGGATGAGACTCTCCTAAGGTGTAAAGCTACATTAAAAACTTAGATTGGTCATTTAGAGCCCCTAGGGCCTTGCAAGCACGTAAAGTTTCCAACTTTATGTGATATACATGCCCTAGAAACTTGGATCTGCAATATGGAGCCGCTGCATGGCTTAAAAAGCGTCTGTATGGATGATGGAATGAAGGGACTCAGCGAGTCGCAAGGTCGACTCGGCGACCCACATGAAGATGGCCATGTACTCGACGAGTTGGATGAACAACTCGGCGAGTCGGCTAGGGTTCCTCCCAATCCCTGGACACGTATGAATTCAGCGAGTTAAAGGGGAACTCGACGAGCCAATCAAGGATTTCACGACTTCTCGAGTTCAGGGAGGACTCGACTAGTCGGTAAGCTACACTCGACTAGTCGAGTTAACATGTACTGTTGACTTTGACAATGGACTTTAACTTTGACCTAGAGTTGACCAGTTGACTTATGAGGGTATTCTGGTAATTTAGAGATTTATGAAAAAGGGGTTTTATAGTAACTATAGGTGGTGAAGTTCGTGTTTGTGATCCGAGAGTTGAGCTTTCTAGTTCGGACGACAGTTGCGAGGTGAGTTATCCTCACTACACTAAGGGGTCTAAGGCACCAAGGTCGGCCCATTGGATATGTTATCCTATCAGTGTTAGATGCTGAATATGAGTTGTTGTTGCATGATAGTGGTTATGCCAGTTAGGTAGACCTGTAGGACTACCTGTGATGTTATATGATTATTGCATGTTAAGTAGTTATGTTATATGTTATGTGGGTTGGATTAAGGTTGTACTGCTCCATGCGGTAGCCAACAAACCCTAGAGTATTCCAGATATGAGCTGAGGACCCGGTAGGCATTCCAGACTCGTACTAAGAACTCGATGGCATTCCAGATACGAGCTAAGGGCCCGGTAAGCATTGCAGACTCGTACTGAGGGCCCAGGGGTAGTCCAGCTTGTAAAGGTGTGTACCATTACATGTTGTTTCAGGTTATTATGATATGTTATTGTTGATATGGTTATGTGGACTATATGTGTATCAGTATTTTGGGGGTAACTCACTAAGCTTTCGAGCTTACAGTTTTAGTTTATTGTTTTAGGTACATCAGGGGATCGCGGCAAGGCGAAGGCGTGATCGTACAGCTCCTCATATTATGGTTATGTTTCAAGGAAAACTCTGATAATTAATATTTTGAAAACAAAGTTGTAATGTTTTGATGAACTTGACATGTTTTTAAAAGTTTAAATTGGTTTGAAATTTTGGGTGTTACACTACCAAGATGATTCAGCAAACCAGATAGCGGTTGCAAAATACACAGAGTCTCCAGAAGAGTTATGTCGACCAGCGCCGATCTTAGTTGAAATTCCAGGTTAGTGACATGGTACTCCTGAAGGTCTCATCGTGGAAGGGTGTGATTTGCTTCAGGGAAAGGGGGAAGATGGGTCCCTAATACATCGGACCATTTAGGATCATTTCCAGGGTTGGAAAGGTAGCATACATGCTATATCTTCCGAAGGAGCTTAGTCAGGTCCACAACACTTTCCATGTGTCATAGTTGCGGAAGTACATTGTAGATGTGGGGGAAGCGGTATCATTTGACGATATTCAGGTCGATGAGCGTTTGAATTACGTGGAGAGGCCAGTGACCATTCTAAAGAGGAAGATAAATGTTCTACAGAACAAGGAGGTACCTTTGGTAAAGGTACAGTGGGAGCACAGCAGGTGATCCGAGTGGACATGGGAGTCGGAGGCAAAGATGCGGGAGCACTACCCACACTTGTTCGCCGCAGCAGACATCGAGGACGAAGTCTAATTCAAGTGGGGGGAATTGTAACACCTCGACTCCTAGGTACAAGTTTTAAGCATATTATAACATAAATATGGACCTACTCGACGAGTTGCTTGCCCCCCAACTCATCGTGTAGAGGCGGGTTAGCCCGTGTAGATTATTGGATCTACTTGACGAGCCGGACGACCCGGACTCAACGAGTAGGAACTGGGAGATGAAACCCCAATTTTTAGGGTTTGCACCGTATTTAAAAGACCTTAAGTCCCTTCCTCCAATCCTTTACCACCCCCTTGATGGCTGAGAGAAACACTAATTGATATTACCTTGTTCTTGAGTGTTTGTGAGGTTTAAAGAGTGATTTTGGTGCATTTTGTGAAGGATGTGTGAAGTATAAGAAGCTTGGGGCAGAGAAGAGCTTGTGGATCTGACACTACTTCAGCTTGGCATCATTTTGAAGGTATCAAGTCGATACCTTGGCTTATCTTTAGCTAAATCTCTTCATGTTTGGGTTTAGTCTTTAGAACATTTGGGAGTCATTTCGAGTATTGGGGTAAGATTTGAAGTTGTAACTTCAGATCTGAACTCCCCTTGGTCCCTATACCTATAAAGTTATGAGATTTGGAAAACTAAGGCCCTTCCTTTTAGGTTAAACCTTCCCTTTCACTTGGTTTTGACATTTAGGGCCATGCATGTACTTAAAGTTTGTAACTTTACATGGAAAACATGCCCTAGGAGGTTGGATCTGTAATATAGAGCTTTGGGATGGCTTAAAAACATCTGTATAAGTAATGGACTGCATGAACTCAACGAGTCGCTTAGCCGACTCGGCAAGTCGGATGAAGGTTGCCCGTATTTGACTCTACATAAAATCGGCAAGTCAGTAAGAGGACTCGACAAGTCAGTTAGGGTTTTCCCTGACTTCTAGACACGTATAGACTCGACAAGTTGCTTGGAAACTCGGTGAGTCGGTTAGGGTTTTATGACATTCTGAGTTTTTAAGGAACTCGACGAGTTGCTAGCTACACTCGATGAGTTCGGTCAACGTGGGTTGTTGACTCTGACCGTTGACTTTGACTATGATCATGGCTTGACCAAGTTTGACTTATGGGGGATATTTTGGTAATTTGGGAATTTATGGAAGAGGATCATCGGTGGATGTAAGTGTTGGACTTGGAGCTACACTTGGTGGAGTTTGACTTTATCGATTCGAGCAACTTGTGAGGTGAGTTCTCCTCACTATATCAACTAGGTCTAAGGCACCAATGCCCGCCCTTATCAGATTTGTATCCGGGTTCATTGCATGATATGCATATTGATTTACATCTTGGTAGTTAGGATGGTGATATGCTTAGTGACCTGGTTAGGTCAATATCCTGGTATATGAGATGATGCTATGTTAGTGACCGGTTAGGTCTGTATCCTGGTTATAGGATGTTGTTATGAGTGGTGATATGTTAGGTCGGTTTCATTGTTATATATGCTAACATATGATATTTATGTGCACATGTTTGTTTGATTGGGGGTTGGGTTGAGGCAGTCCTGCTTTGTGCTGAAGCCCAACATACCTAGCGCGGTCCGGATAGATTGAAGGTCTTGCAAGGGGGTTCAGTCAAGACGAAGGCCCGGCGAGCGGTCCGGATAGGTTGTAGGACCTGCGAGGTGGTCTAGACATGCCGAAGGCTCGAAGAGCAGTCCAGATAGGCTGAAGGCTTGCGAGGATGTCCAGTCAGGCTGAATGCTCATTATGCATGTTGTTTGTTTATATGTTTATATGATATGGTTATATCTGTATGGTGTTGGTATTTTGGGGGTAACTCACTAAGCCTTCGAAATTACATTTATAGATTATTGTTTCAGGTACTTCTGATGATCGCAGGAAGGCAAAGGCATGATCGTACAGCTCCTCATATTTCATGATTTTATGATTTGATTCTGGGATACTCTGTTAATATACTATTTTGAAAACAAGTTTTGTAATAATGTTTGGTTTTGAAATGTTTTAAAAAGTTTAAATTTGGCATGATTTTTATGAACGTTACAATGTTGTCAAATACTGCCACCTCATATTTTAACATTTTATAACATGAAGGGGGGGGGGGGGGGTCCCATGTTATAACATGATGTTAAGAGGAGACAGAGAAAGAGAGAAAAAGATACGGAAATAATTTTATTGGGTATTGCCTCTCGTGTTCATTAGCACATTTCATAACGTCACATCTCATAACTAGAGGCGGGGGCGGTACGTGTTCCAGCCATTGTAACGACATTAAGGAGCCTCCACGTAGGCAAAAACGTCCCACCACGGGCGCGTACCGAATAGTCTTAAAGACATTATAACCCATAATAACATCCAATTATAATATTGAATAGTGGAAATAAAAGGGCATTTTTGTCCATTTATTATGAAACATTGTTATTTTGGTCTTTTTAAGTTTATATAACATTCCTTTGGTTGTGTATTATAAAGTATTGCATCTTTTTTGTTTAACTAAGTATTATTTTTATTTATGTCATTACTGTTATATTATTTATTACTTTTTTATTTAACTAAGTATTATTTTTATTTATGTCATTACTGTTATATTATTTATTACTTTATAATTTCCTGCACACACAACACATACAAGTACCATTTCTATAAGTTTTTATGATGGGTACCAAATTTGTTTTATAGAAAAAATAGGACTATAACTCTATAAAGTCGATATTTTTTATTTTCTTGTAGTAAATGACTCTTTTACCCCTAAGCTTACAGCACTATTAAAAACATTTGAACCCATAATAACATCCGATGTTTTTACTGTAGTTATTAATTTTTGTTGTCTATGTAAAAAATTTAATTGTACTACCCGTGGTTTCTACGAGTGGTAATATAGTTTAATATGCATTCTAACTTTTTGTAAGCAATATTACTTCAAAGAAGAAAAAAAAAGCATCTTAACTAGTATTGGGTGGTTGTTTATTTCTTAGGTGGTAACGGCGAACACCATATTCAAATCACAGTCAAACAATATATATAGCAATATATATATTGGTCAAACATTTTTATGAAATCGTATCTTATATAAAATCTAAAAGTTATTTGGAGACGCAAAAACGACTTATATTTCCTTACACAAAGATACTCCTGATGATAAATATATGTACATATAAATGATAATCAACTCGATCCATGCATTAATTTTGAAGTGGGAGAATCTAAATTTTCATACATATGATCTAGCTAATCCATCATTTTCTCACAGTATTTATAGGAAATGAATGGAGGGGGCATGGCAAGTGTAATCAAAACACAAGATCAGAGTTACCTGCTTCAATTGATTTCAAAGAAATGGTAAGATAATTGATTGTCCATGAATGGATGCTTAAAAATGCAATACTATTCTTCAGTACTCCACCTTTTCTCGATCTGCAGGGTTTCTTGATGGTAGTCTTGTTGAGCATGTCTTGTTTATCATTTGGCTCGAAAATCACAAGTGTTGCCACCTACGATGTAACATCTTATGGTGCAAAAGGAGATGGAAATACAGATGACTCCAGTGTAATTAAATTAATAATATCTTCAAATTTTGAATCAAAAGAGATTGATGTATCATGCAAATTAAAGAACGCAAAAATCAGTTAACCTTTTTCTATGTACGTTCATTGTTGCAGGCTTTCCTTCGAGCATGGGACGATTTATGTGGAGATATGTCGCCAGAACCGACATTGATAATTCCATCAGACAAGACATTTTTGATAAACCCGGTGGCATTCAATGGTCCATGCAAATCCCAAAATGTAAATATTAAGGTAAAATGAACAGTTATCTATCTTTTCATTTGAGGCTATGATGTTAATTCATAAAAAAAAAAAAAATATTAATCTAATATTTTTTTAAATGATGGGTAGCTGTTGGGTAACATCACTGCACCGAAGATTCTCGATGGATGGAAAGGTTGCATTAAGAATAACATTTGGATATACTTCACATCCGTGCAAGGACTCAAGATCCAAGGACCTGGTCAAATTGATGGCCAGGGATCCATTTGGTGGAAAAAGGAGGTCGAATTAATTTAATATTAAACGAAAAAAAAAAAAAAGTAAAAACCATCCAATTAATTCATAGTTCCTTTTTATTTGCAGGGGCAAACTAAAACCAATGCATGCAATCGCCCAACTGTAAGCCGTCTTTTTTTTTTTTAAAAAATGTTAAGGACTTGAAAGAATTTAAGTTTCGTGATAACTGACATGTATACATTTGTTTAGGCTTTACACTTTAATTCTTGTAACGGCCTTCAGTTGAGTGGTACAAAACATATCAACAGCCCGAAGATACATATGAGTATCAATGGTTGTGAAGGTGTAGATGTTGGAAATATTCAAATTTTTGCTCCTGGAGTCAGCCCCAATACTGATGGGATAGACATCAGTTATTCTTCCCATGTTAATATCCATGATTCTAACATTCAAACTGGTATGAGAATAATTACATCCTAATTATTTCTTAATGAGTTATTCTATAATGTATAAAAAACCATTTATAATTCACTTCTTTTTGTGGAAACTAAAACAGGTGATGATTGTGTTGCTATAAATGGTGGCACGTATGATATTAACGTAACAAGAGTGTTCTGTGGACCTGGTCATGGCATAAGGTACTAGAAAATGATATTTATATCTCGATAATCACTTTTACACAAATTTTCCTCTACTAAATGAATGTGATATTGCAGTATCGGAAGCCTTGGGGAAAACGGTGGTCACGACACAGTTGAACAAGTTCGTGTAGAAAATTGTAACATCTCAGGAACAACAAATGGGTTACGAATCAAAACGGTGCCGGTAAAATTAGATATAATAACTTGATGAACATCTTTGGAGTTTTTAACATAATATTCAATGGTTACTTGAAATCAATCAATTTATTATATCTTATACAGTATGGAACGGGGTATGCTAGGGGGATTGTATTTCAGGACATTCATCTGGTAAACGTTGAAAATCCAATTATAATTGATCAACATTACTGCACTAATTCTGAAAATTCGGATTGCCCCGCACCGGTATGCTTATTATCCATAAAAATACTCTCATCTCACCAAATTAAGATGCAATTCCATATCTAACTTTTACTGATTTTTTTTAATGTATCAGCCAGATGCATCGGCTGTAAAAGTGAGCGATGTTACGTATACGAATATATATGGGTCATCGGCAACAAAGCAAGCTATTACTTTCAATTGCAGTGGAAAGTACAATTGTACTGAAATTATAACAAACGAAGTTGGAATAACGGGACTTAACGAAATTTCTTACTGCCAAAACACTCAAGGAAAATTTATTGATACCACCCCTCCTATTAATTGTTATTAGATTGTTACCAGCCAGATGTTGTGTTAAAATCCATGTATTTCAACATATTCTACTGATAACCAAGCTATATATATTACTTTCCATTTAAAACCTTAACTCTCCTCTCTCGGCTCATTAGCTAGTTACATAATATATACAAACATACATGATAACATAAATTTACTTACGCCTAAATATTTACATGATCGATATCGAGCAATACTGGGAAAATATTCTCATGTCCTTCAAACAAGGAATAGAACAAATATATATACAATTACAACAATACATGGGCCTGGAATATACACTAGGTGGGCTAAACTAATAATACAATATATTTATCCACTAACATCCACCCACAGTTTGATTGGGATGATTATGTCGGACGTTTAAATTGGTTCAAAATTATGAGAAGAGCGAAGTAGGTAGACCCTCGGTGAAGATGTCAACATACTGATCAGTTGAGGGAATACGGAGAACTCGTATGTGGCTTATGGCGACTCTGTCTCGAACAAAATGAAGATCAATCTCTATGTGTTTGGTGCGTTAATTTTGCATAGGGTTCGAGGACATGTATATGGCGTTGATATTGTCACAATGAACAACGATGGCTTTAATTTTGAAGAGGAAAATGTAGTTCATGAAGAGGATCACGGAGCCAGCAAGTTTTAGCGACTGCATTGGCAGCACCACGATATTTGGCCTCTACACTAGATCGAAAGATGACACCCTATCATTTTGATTACCATTAAATGAGGTTATCTCCCATGAAGACACAATATCCAGATGTAGATTGTCGTGTGGGCAGATAAGCACCCCAATCAACATCAGAATAAGTGGTGTCAGAAGTTGTTTTGGAGGCATGTATTTGAAGACCAAGGTCAATGGTACAACGAACATCTTTGAGGATCCTTTTCAGAGCATTCAGGTGTTGATCTCGGGTGTCATACATAAAAAGACAAATATGTTGTACTGTGAAGGATATATCTAGTCGGGTGAAGCTTAGGAACTGAAGAACCCCTGCAAGACTGTGATATAGAGTCAGGTCGACAACTAGTGGACCTAAAACATCTATTTCACAAACTAGTTTAGCCGGAGTACGACATGGATTGCAATTAAGCATATTAGCTCGCCGAAGAATGTATGTCGCATATTTTGGTTGAGATAAAAACAAGCCGGATCGAACAACAGAGAATCCCAAAAGATAAATTAGAGCACCTAAATCGGTCATGGAAAACTCATAACTGAGTCGAGATATGATGTGTTGTAGGAAACTAGTATTGGAAGTTGTGAGAATGATGTCGTCAACATATGAGAGAAGATAAGTCTTAATGTTACCTAGTGTGATTCTATTGAAATCCAGTGGTGGTAGCAATTTAAGCAAACCGATGATACCAAGATCGTGGGGCTTGTTTGAGGCCAAAAAGGGAACTCTATAGAAAAAAACATGATCTGGGAAGCTATGATAACGAAAACCTGGTGGCCGATGCATCTAAACAGTCTCCTGAAGGTAGCCGTGGAGAAAACCATTCCTCACATCAAGTTGGTGGTTAAGCCACTTTTTGGATATAGCGATGCTAAGAATAGTGCGTATAGTGGTCGGTTTAACAACTAAGCTAAAAGTCTCATCACAATCAATTTCCTGCAGTTGGTTGCGACCATTAGCTAAAAGGCGAGCCTTGTAGCGAGAAAAGGATCATTCATCATAAAATTTGTGGCGAAAAGCCACGTAGATCTAACAATGTTGACCACATGAGGACGTCGTACAAATTTCTAAGTTTCATTCGATATTACAACATTATAATCGTCATGCATAGCCTGACGCCAGTCATGTAATATGATCGGGGGACAGGAGAATCGGAAGAGACATGACGGTTGAGACGAGTGACAAGTTTGAAAATGCCACTGCACGCCCAAGTGGTCATGGGGTGTGTGGGTGCAATTAAGGATGGTATGATAGGGACTATGGCAGAATGGGTGGATTTGTAATAGGGGTCCGAGAGAGAAGGAGATTATGTATTTGATGATGGGACCGGTCCAGAGAGTGAGGTTAAGGTTGGGTATGAGGATGTCTCGGTAAAGGTGGTATGTTGTTGAGTGGGTGAAATTGTTGCATAAATAAAGCTTCATCCGAATAGGTAGGGGGAATGAGGTTTATAATATCCATGGTTCTAACATTCAAACTGGTATGAGAATAATTACATCCTAATTATTTCTTAATGAGTTATTCTATAATGTATAAAAAACCGTTTATAATTCACTTCTTTTTGTGGAAACTAAAACAGGTGATGATTGTGTTGCTATAAATGGTGGCACGTATGATATTAATGTAACAAGAGTGTTCTGTGGACCTAGTCATGGCATAAGGTACTAGAACATGATATTTATATCTCGATAATCACTTTTACACAAATTTTCCTCTACTAAATGGATGTGATTTTGCAATATCGGAAGCCTTGGGGAAATCGGTGGTCACGACACAGTTGAACAAGTTCATGTAGAAAATTGTAACATCTCAGGAACAACAAATGGGTTACGAATCAAAACGGTGTCGGTAAAATTATACAAAATAACTTGATGAACATCTTTGGAGTTTTTAACATAATATTCAATTGTTACTTGAAATCAATCAATTTCTTATATCTTATACAGTATGGAACGGGGTATGCTAGGTGGATTGTATTTCAGGACATTCATCTGGTAAACGTTGTAAATCCAATTATAATTGATCAACATTACCGCACTAATTCTGAAAATACGGATTGCCCCGCACCGGTATGCTTATTATCCATAAAAATACTCTCATCTCACCAAATTAAGATGCAATTCCATATCTAACATTTACAGATTTTTTTTAATGTATCAGCCAGATGCATCAGCTGTAAAAGTGAGCGATGTTACGTATACGAATATATATGGGTCATCGGCAACAAAGCAAGTTATTACTTTCAATTGCAGTGGAAAGTACAACTATACTGAAATTGCAACAAACGAAGTTGGAATAACGGAACTTGACGAAACTTCTTACTGCCAAAACACTCAAGGAAAATTTATTGATACCAACCCTCCTATTAATTGTTATTAGATTAGCCATCCCGATGATGGTGTTAAAATCCATGTATTTCAACATATTCTACTGATAACGAAGCTATATGTATTACTTTCCATTTGAAAGCTTAACTCTCCTCTCTCGGCTCATTAGCGAGTTACAAATTAAATACATACAAACATACATGATAACATGAATTTACTTACGCCTGAATATTTACATAATCGATATTGAGCAATATTTGGAAAATATTCTCATGTCCTTCAAACGAGGTATACAACAAATATATATTCAATTACAACAATACATGGGCTTGGAATAGACACTAGGTGGGCTAAGCTAATAATACAATATATTGATACACTAACATCCCCCCATAGTTTGATCGGAAGGATTATGTCAGACAATCAAACTAGTTCAAAATTATGAGAGGAGCGAAGTACTAGTAGGTAGACCCTTGGTGAAGAAGTCAACATACTGATCAGTTGAGGGAATATGGAGAACTCGTATGTGGCTCATGGCAACTCTGTCTCGAACAAAATGAAGATCAATCTCTATGTTTTTGGTGCGTTGATGTTGCATTGGGTTCGAGGACATGTATCCGGCATAGATATTGTCGCAGTAAACAACAATCGCTTTAATTTTGAAGAGGAAAATGTAGTTCATGAAGAGGGTCATGGAGCCAGCAAGTTTCAGCGACTGCATTGGCAATACCACGATATTCGACCTCTGCACTGGATCGTGAGATGACACCCTGTCATTTTTATTACCATAAACTGAGGTTATCTCCCATGAAGACTCAATATCCAAATTTCGATTGTCGTGAGGTCAGATAACCACCCCAGTCAGCATCAGAATAATGATGAATAAGTGGTGTCAGAAGTTGTTTTGGAGGCATGGATTTGAAGACCAAGGTCAATGGTACAACAAACATCTTTGAGGATCCTTTTCAGAGCATTCAGGTGTTGATCTCGGGTGTCATACATAAAAAGACAAATATGTTGTACTGTGAAGGATATATCTAGTCGGGTGAAGCTTAGGAACTGAAGAACCCCTGCAAGACTGCGATATAGAGTCAGGTCGACAACTGGTGGACCTAAAACATATATTTCACAAACTAGTTTAGCTGGAGTATGACATGGATTGCAATTAAGCATATTAGCTCGCCGAAGAATGTATGTCGCATATTTTGGTTGAGATAAAAACAAGCCGGATCGAAGAACAGAGAATCCCAAAAGATACATTGGAGCACCTAAATTGGTCATGGAAAACTCATAACTGAGTCGTGATATGATGTGTTGTAGGAAACTAGTAGTGGAAGTTGTGAGAATGATGTCGTCAACATATGAGAGAAGATAAGTCTTGATGTTACCTAGTGTGATTCTATTGAAATCCAGTGGTGGTAGCATGTTGAGCAAACCGATGATACCAAGATCGTGGGGCTTGTTTGAGGCCAAAAAGGGAACTCTATAGAAAAAAACATGATCTGGGAAGTTATGATAACGAAAACCTAGTGGCGGATGCATCTAACAGTCTCCTGAAGGTAGCCGTGGAGAAAATCATTCCTCACATCAAGTTGGTGGATAAGCCACTTTCTGGATATAGCGATGCTATGAGTAGTACGTATATTGGTCGGTTTAACAACTAAGCTAAAAGTCTCATCACAATCAATTTCCTGCAGTTGGTTGCGACCATTAGCTAAAAGGCAAGCCTTGTAGCGAGACAAATATCAATCATCATGAAATTTGTGGCTAAAAACCCATGTACATCTAAGAATGTTGACCACATGAGGACGTCGTACAAATTTCATAGTATCATTCTATATTACAATATTATAATCATCATGCGTAGCCTGACGCCAGTCAAGTAATGTGATCCTGGGACAGAAGAATCGGAAGAGACATGCCACTACTCGCATGAGTGGTCATGGGGTGTGTGGGTGCAATTGAGGATGGTATGAAAGGGACCGTGGCAGAACGGGTGGGTATGTAAGAGGGGTCCGAGAGAGAAGGAGCTTATGTAGTTGATGAATGGTTCGGTCCAGAGAGTGAGGTTAAGGTTGGGTATGAGGATGTCTCGATAAAGGTGGTATGTTGTTGAGTTGGTGAAATTGTTTCATGAAGGTGGGAGCAAATTATTAGGGAAATTTCCTCTACGTTATCAAGAAATGAATATGAAGGTGGGTCATTGGTTGTAACAGATCGAAAACGGAATGAGTTTTTGTCAAAAACGACATGACCAGGTGTGATAAAAATATGCAAGGTGAGGTGTGAGGGGATAATTTATGAAGTGTGAAAATATGTGGGAAACACACACACAACCGAATACTTGTAGGTGATTGTAGGTGGGATGAGCTTTATGGAGGCGATAGTGGGGTGTTTCAATTTTATGGATGTAGAGGGAATGAGGTTTAGTAGGTGGATGGTCATGTATAATGCTTCATCCCAATAGGTAGGGGGCATGTGAGCTTGAAGCAAAAGGGTACGAATGATGTTGTTGATGGTACGTATCATTCTTTCAGATTTGCGGTCTTGTTTTTGCGATGTGTGTGGGCATGAGTAATGAAATTGGGTTCCTTGTGTGGCAAAGTGGTCATGAAACTATTGGTTATTGTATTCTCTCCTATTGTCACATTGTATAATTTTGATGGTTTTACCGAATTGAGTTTGAGGAATTTTAGTGAATTCAAGATATTTTGTAACCCTAAAAGCTTTGGATCTATGTTTTCTCTAATTGTACATGCAATATTGTTTCCAAAGCTTTAAGCCTACAACTAATATACAATTGATAAAAACAACATAGAAATGAGTTATAGAGTTACCTCTTTGTTGTAGCTTGTAGAACTTCTTGAGTCTGGCCTTTAAGAACTTAGTGCCCCAAGTGTTGCACCTCAAACAGAATCACACAACACCACCAACAATGGAGGACTTGAGAGAGAATACATACACTCTAAAATCAGCTATAGCTATTCCAAGAACACTAGGGTGCCAATTTTAGGAGCTAATGGGTTTCTTATATAGTGTTGAAAAAGTAGGATTACACCATGTAAACCCTAATGTGCATGACCCTCCATATTCCTTAGGCTCCATGGGTTTAAACCTCCATGGATCATCCATAGGTTCTCACATGGGTTTATCCCAACCTAGGGGATCATGGATCATTGGCCCACACCATAAGAATGAATGATTTTACCAAATCAACCCCTTATATTTAATTATTCTCTTTTGATCACAAAATTAATTCTTGATCAATACTAATTAAATAATATGATTTCATATTAATATATTAGAACTTATAATATATATTAATAAATCATGAATATCCTCTTCTCAAAAGTCCATCCTTACAAATTGGTTTGGTGCAATGCAACCCAAATGGACCATGCTACTCTCTTTGGTCAAGTACATACCAATTATAGTTATGGGCTTAGAAACCTAATCCAAAACTACTGACCAGAAGGTCAGATGTGCCCTGAACCTGTGAGGTCTGGGGCAAAGGACTAGTGGAGATTGATGACTGGATCGTATTCTGATGATTAGAGAGCCGCAATTACTTGGGAGTGTTTCCGTGATATGATCCGCGCTCGCTACATTCCACGTGTCGAGTGGGAGCGACTAGCTCAAGAGTTTTTGGATTTGAGACAGGATGGTGAGACGGTGATGGAGATCATCCGCATGTTCACGAAGAGGTCGATGTTCTGCCCGAAGTTTGCTTCTGAGCAGGCTCAGATGATATGTTATTTGAGCATGCTCAAGACTAACATCTGTCAGTTTGTTGCTACTCAGCGATGTGATACTTTGTTGGAGTTACAGGAGGCCGCTAGGCGGCATGAGTTGGAGATTGAGCTGCAGTTGAGGGAGCAGGGACTCGCCTTCCAGCTTACAGCTGAGGAGGCCAGGGCAGCACCAGACATGGTTTTTGGTATGTTTATATCCCTTATCTTACTGATTATATATGTTTTATGCTTATATGGTTGTACCTGTGAATAGGTACGTTTTTAGTGAACTCCTTACCTGTTTTGGTATTATTTGACTCGGGGGTGATTCGGTCGTTTATCTCTCAGTCATTTAGTAGGGAGTTCGGTTTGCCAGTAGGAGAGTTAGAGTGTCCGTTGCGATTCTCTATCGTCAACGAACACGTGGTTTTTGCTTCTTCAATTTATCAGGGTTGTGTGTTAGATATCTTCGGGGTATCTTTTCTGATCGATTTGATTCCGATTCCCATGGGGGACGTGTGTGTGATCGTAGGTATGGATTGGCTTAGTCTCTTCGGTGTCATCATTGACTGCGAGGGTCAGCGAGTGGTAGTTCGAACCCCAAGTGGGGGAGAACTGATTGTGTATGGCGAGGGGACCAGATTGGGATCAGGGTTTTGTTCGGCTGTCAGGGCTCGTCGGTACATTCAGCACGGGTGTGCGGGTTATCTAGTGTATGTGGTGGATACGTGGGTCAAGGAACAGGGTTCAGTATTACATGTTCCAGTGGTAAGAGAGTTTGCTAGCGTGTTTCCGGAGGAGTTACACGGAGTGCCTCCGGAGAGGCAGGTCGATTTTAGAATCAACCTAGTGTCAGGTGCGGCCCCTATCGCCAAGGCGCCGTACCGATTAGCACCACCAAAGATGCAGGAATTGTCATAACAGCTGCAGGAGCTGCTGGGAAAGCAGTTTATTCGTCCGAGCAGTTCTCCATGGGGAGCACCGATACTCTTCGTCAGGGAGAAAGATCGTTCGCACCGGATGTGCATTGACTACCGGGAGTTGAACAAGTTAACGGTGAAGAACCGTTATCCACTCCCGAGGATAGATGATCTTTTCGATCAGTTTCAGGGTGCGTCATGGTTTTCCAAGATAGACTTGAGGTCTGGATATCACCAGGTTAGAGTTAGGGAGGAGGATGTGGAGAAGACCGCGTTTCGGACGCGTTACAGACATTACGAGTTCGTGTTGATGTCGTTTGGGTTCACCAATGCGCCAGTAGTGTTTATGGACCTGATGAATCGGGTCTGCAGGCCGATGGTCGATCGTTCGGTTATTGTGTTCATAGACGATATCTTGGTGTATTCCAACACCCGAGAGCATCACGAGGAACATCTATGGGAGTTACTGGGAGTTTTGAGAGGGGAACGGTTGTATGCAAAGTTCTCGAAGTGTGAATTTTGGTTACGAGAGGTCCAGTTCCTCGGACACCTCGTTAACCAGGAAGGGATTTTGGTCGATCCGGCCAAAATCGAGGCAATTATGCAATGGGAGGTTCCGAAATATCCCTCGGACATCAGGAGCTTTTTGGGATTAGCGAGATACTACCGGAGATTCATTCGGGATTTCTCCAAGATTGCGGTACCCCTCACCTGACGTGGAAGGGGGTAGATTTCCGGTGGGGACCTAAGCAGCAGAGGGCGTTTGAGATCCTCCGACAACGATTGTGCAAGGCCCCTGTCTTGACTCTGCCAGAAGGAGTCGAGGATTTTGTGGTGTTCTGTGATGCGTCTATCACGAGACTAGGGGCAGTCCTCATGCAGAGGGTACAGGTGATAGCTTATGCATCGCGGCAATTGAAGTCGCATGAGACGAGGTATCCTTCTCATGATCTGGAGTTGGGGCGGTGGTTTTCGCCCTCAAGATATGGAGACATTACCTATATGGGGTCCGTTGAACCATATACACAGACCAAAAGAGCTTGAGACATATCATGGATCAGCCGAACCTGAACATGAGGCAGCGCAGGTGGCTGGATGTAGTCAAGGACTACGATTGTGAGATCCTTTACCACCCTGGTAAAGCGAATGTGGTTGCGGATGCTTTGAGCCACAAGTCAGCTGGGTTTTCCACTCCAGCGGTATGTTTGAGGATAGCAGTGGACTCTCCGCTGGTGAGTCTAATCAGAGATGCCCAGGTTGAGGGCATGCGACCGGAGAATTGGAAGCTGCAAAGGATCAAGGATGAGAATACCCGGTTTGAGCAGGATAATCGGGGATTATTGACCCGATGTGGCCGATTTTAGGTTTCGATGTCTAGTGGGGTTAGGCAGATGGTTATGGAGGAGGCTCATAAGTCACACTTCTCTATTCACCCGGGGGCCACCAAGATGTACCCGGATTTGAGTTTGAGCTATTGGTCGTCGTGTATGAAGCGCGAGATCGCTTGGTATGTCGAGAGATTTTTGACCTGTAGGATGGTCAAGGCTGAGCATCAGAGGCCGCATGGCAAGCTGCAGCCCTTGGAGATTCCCATGTGGAAATAGGAATAGATCAGGATGGACTTTATCACAAAGCTGCCAAGGACGGCGAAGGGGTTTGATTCCATTTGGGTCATCGTGGATCGATTGACCAAGAGTGCCCATTTCTTGGCCATACGGGAGAGTTCATCGGCCGAGAAGTTGGCCGACGTGTACGTCCACGAGATCGTGGCTCGCCATGGGGTTCCGGTCTCCATTTTCTCCGACCGGGATGTTAGATTTACCTCCCATTTCTGGAAAAAGTTCCATGAGGAGCTGGGCACGCGGTTGCACTTCAGCACAACATTTCATTCGCAGACTGATGGTCAGAGCGAGTGGACCATTCAGACCCTCGAGGATAAGTTGAGGGCATGTGTCATTGATTTTGGTGGGACCTGGGATTCCCACCTACCGCTTGCAGAGTTCGCCTATAACAACAACTATCATTCCATCATTGGCGCCCCACCTGTCGAGCTGTTGTACGAGCGGAGATATCGCACCTCGATTTGTTGGGGGTGAGGTTGGCCACTGGGTGATGGGTCGGACGGAGGTAGTCTTGCAGACTACCGAGAAGATTCAGGAGATTAGGCAGCGGCTGCAGACCGCTCAGAGTCGGTAGAAAAGTTACGCCGATCGGCGCCGATCCGAGCTAGAGTTTCAGGTCAGTGACATGGTACTCCTGAAGGTCTCGCCCTGGAAGGGTGTGATCCACTTCAGGAAGAGGGGAAAATTGGATCCCCGATATATTGGGTCGTTCAGGATCATTGCCAGGGTTGGAAAGGTGGCTTACAGGTTAGAGCTGCCAGAAGAGCTTAGTCGAATACACAACACTTTCCACGTTTCGGAGCTGCGAATGTGTATCATGGATCAGAAGGTGGTGGTGTCGCTTGATGATATTAAGGTCGATGAGCGCTTGTATTACGTGGAGACAAAGGTGAAGATTCTGAGGATCAAGGAGGTACCAATGGTGAAGGTACAGTGGGAGCATCGGAGAGGGTCCGAGTGGACGTGGGAGCCAGGGGCGGAGATGCGGGAACACTACCTAGAGTTATTCGCTACAACAGACTTCGAGGACGAAATTTAAGTTAAGTGGGGGAGAATTGTAACATCCCAACCATCAGGTATCTTGATTATTCCTTTTAGATTTCATTTTTTTAACGTCTACTTGATGAGTTGACGTTGTGACTCGTCGACTAGCAGCGGGCCAGGACATGTCATTTAATGAGTGACTCATCGAGTCGGCATGGGGGACTCAACGAGTAGGAGCTGGAAGTGGAAAACCCTAAATTTCAGGGTTTTTCACCCTATATATTGGACCATTAGCGCCTCCCACTATTCTCTATCACCCCTTGAGAGCCGGAAACCCTAATTTTCGTGAGTGGGAGCTTGCAGAGTGTTTTAAGCTTTGAGAAGTGAATTTTGTGAAGGAAACTTGTATATCAAGAGGCTAGCATCAACGATTTCGTGTGGATCCAGAATCCACTCTAGCTTGGGCACGTTTTGGGAGGTAATAAGCTGTTACCTTAACCTCTTTTCTTCTATAATCATTCATATGTGGAGGCTAGGGCTTTCTTTGTTTATTCATTAAGGGATTTTGTTATGGGAGCTAGATCTTAAGCTGAAACTTCAGATCTTTTGAGTCCTAAGTCCATAAAGTTTCCAGCTCTTGCAAGGATGAGACTCTCCTAAGGTGTAAAGCTACATTAAAAACTTAGATTGGTCATTTAGAGCCCCTAGGGCCTTGCAAGCACGTAAAGTTTGCAACTTTATGTGATATACATGCCCTAGAAACTTGGATCTGCAATATGGAGCCGCTACATGGCTTAAAAAGCGTCTGTATGGATGATGGAATGAAGGGACTCAGCGAGTCGCAAGGTCGACTCGGCGACCCACATGAAGATGGCCATGTACTCGACGAGTTGGATGAACAACTCGGCGAGTCGGCTAGGGTTCCTCCCAATCCCTGGACACGTATGAATTCAACGAGTTAAAGGAGAACTCGATGAGCCAATCAAGGATTCGACTAGTCGGTAAGCTACACTCGACTAGTCGAGTCAACATGTATTGTTGACTTTGACAATGGACTTTAACTTTCACCTAGAGTTGACCAGTTGACTTCTGAGGGTATTCTGGTAATTTGGAGATTTATGAAAAAGGGGTTTTATAGTAACTATAGGTGGTGAAGTTCGTGTTTGTGATCCGAAAGTTGAGCTTTCTATTTCGGACGACAGTTGCGAGGTGAGTTATCCTCACTATACTAAGGGGTCTAAGGCACCAAGGTCGGCCCATTGGATATGTTATCCTATCAGTGTTAGATGCTGAATATGAGTTGTTGTTGCATGCTAGTGGTTATGCCAGTTAGGTAGACATGTAGGACTACCTGTGATGTTATATGATTATTGCATGTTAAGTAGTTATGTTATATGTTATGTGGGTTGGGTTGAGGTTGTACTGCTCCATTCGGTAGCCAACAAACCCTAGAGTATTCCAGATATGAGCTGAGGACCCGGTAGGCATTCCAGACTCGTACTAAGAACTCGATGGCATTCCAGATACGAGCTTAGGGCCCGGTAAGCATTGCAGACTCGTACTGAGGGCCCAGGGGTAGTCCAGCTTGTAAAGGTGTGTACCATTACATGTTGTTTCAGGTTATTATGATATGTTATTGTTGATATGGTTATGTGGACTATATGTGTATCGGTATTTTGGGGGTAACTCACTAAGCTTTCGAGCTTACAGTTTTAGTTTATTGTTTTAGGTATATCAGGGGATCGCGGCAAGGCGAAGGCGTGATCGTACAGCTCCTCATATTATGGTTATGTTTCAAGGAAAACTCTGATAATTAATATTTTGAAAACAAAGTTGTAATGTTTTGATGAACTTGACATGTTTTTAAAAGTTTAAATTGGTTTGAAATTTTGGGTGTTACACTACCAAGATGATTCAGCAAACCAGATAGCGGTTGCAAAATACACAGAGTCTCCAGAAGAGTTATGTCGACCAGCGCCGATCTTAGTTGAAATTCCAGGTTAGTGACATGGTACTCCTGAAGGTCTCATCGTGGAAGGGTGTGATTTGCTTCAGGGAAAGGGGGAAGATGGGTCCCTAATACATCGGACCATTTAGGATCATTTCCAGGGTTGGAAAGGTAGCATACATGCTATATCTTCCGAAGGAGCTTAGTCAGGTCCACAACACTTTCCATGTGTCATAGTTGCGGAAGTACATTGTAGATGTGGGGGAAGCGGTATCATTTGACGATATTCAGGTCGATGAGCGTTTGAATTACGTGGAGAGGCCAGTGACCATTCTAAAGAGGAAGATAAATGTTCTACAGAACAAGGAGGTACCTTTGGTAAAGGTACAGTGGGAGCACAGCAGGTGATCCGAGTGGACATGGGAGTCGGAGGCAAAGATGCGGGAGCACTACCCACACTTGTTCGCCGCAGCAGACGTCGAGGACGAAGTCTAATTCAAGTGGGGGGAATTGTAACACCTCGACTCCTAGGTACAAGTTTTAAGCATATTATAACATAAATATGGACCTACTCGACGAGTTGCTTGCCCCCCAACTCATCGTGTAGAGGCGGGTTAGCCCGTGTAGATTATTGGATCTACTTGACGAGCCGGACGACCCGGACTCAACGAGTAGGAACTGGGAGATGAAACCCCAATTTTTAGGGTTTGCACCGTATTTAAAAGACCTTAAGTCCCTTCCTCCAATCCTTTACCACCCCCTTGATGGCTGAGAGAAACACTAATTGATATTACCTTGTTCTTGAGTGTTTGTGAGGTTTAAAGAGTGATTTTGGTGCATTTTGTGAAGGATGTGTGAAGTATAAGAAGCTTAGGGCAGAGAAGAGCTTGTGGATCTGACACTACTTCAGCTTGGCATCATTTTGAAGGTATCAAGTCGATACCTTGGCTTATCTTTAGCTAAATCTCTTCATGTTTGGGTTTAGTCTTTAGAACATTTGGGAGTCATTTCGAGTATTGGGGTAAGATTTGAAGTTGTAACTTCAGATCTGAACTCCCCTTGGTCCCTATACCTATAAAGTTATGAGATTTGGAAAACTAAGGCCCTTCCTTTTAGGTTAAACCTTCCCTTTCACTTGGTTTTGACATTTAGGGCCATGCATGTACTTAAAGTTTGTAACTTTACATGGAAAACATGCCCTAGGAGGTTGGATCTGTAATATAGAGCTTTGGGATGGCTTAAAAACATCTGTATAAGTAATGGACTGCATGAACTCAACGAGTCGCTTAGCCGACTCGGCAAGTCGGATGAAGGTTGCCCGTATTTGACTCTACATAAAATCGGCAAGTCAGTAAGAGGACTCGACAAGTCAGTTAGGGTTTTCCCTGACTTCTAGACACGTATAGACTCGACAAGTTGCTTGGAAACTCGGTGAGTCGGTTAGGGTTTTATGACTTTCTGAGTTTTTAAGGAACTCGACGAGTTGCTAGCTACACTCGATGAGTTCGGTCAACGTGGGTTGTTGACTCTGACCGTTGACTTTGACTATGATCATGGCTTGACCAAGTTTGACTTATGGGGGATATTTTGGTAATTTGGGAATTTATGGAAGAGGATCATCGGTGGATGTAAGTGTTGGACTTAGAGCTACACTTGGTGGAGTTTGACTTTATCGATTCGAGCAACTTGTGAGGTGAGTTCTCCTCACTATATCAACTAGGTCTAAGGCACCAATGCCCGCCCTTATCAGATTTGTATCCGGGTTCATTGCATGATATGCATATTGATTTACATCTTGGTAGTTAGGATGGTGATATGCTTAGTGACCTGGTTAGGTCAATATCCTGGTATATGAGATGATGCTATGTTAGTGACCGGTTAGGTCTGTATCCTGGTTATAGGATGTTGTTATGAGTGGTGATATGTTAGGTCGGTTTCATTGTTATATATGCTAACATATGATATTTATGTGCACATGTTTGTTTGATTGGGGGTTGGGTTGAGGCAGTCCTGCTTTGTGCTGAAGCCCAACATACCTAGCGCGGTCCGGATAGATTGAAGGTCTTGCAAGGGGGTTCAGTCAAGACGAAGGCCCGGCGAGCGGTCCGGATAGGTTGTAGGACCTGCGAGGTGGTCTAGACATGCCGAAGGCTCGAAGAGCAGTCCAGATAGGCTGAAGGCTTGCGAGGATGTCCAGTCAGGCTGAATGCTCATTATGCATGTTGTTTGTTTATATGTTTATATGATATGGTTATATCTGTATGGTGTTGGTATTTTGGGGGTAACTCACTAAGCCTTCGAAATTACATTTATAGATTATTGTTTCAGGTACTTCTGATGATCGCAGGAAGGCAAAGGCATGATCGTACAGCTCCTCATATTTCATGATTTTATGATTTGATTCTGGGATACTCTGTTAATATACTATTTTGAAAACAAGTTTTGTAATAATGTTTGGTTTTGAAATGTTTTAAAAAGTTTAAATTTGGCATGATTTTTATGAACGTTACAATGTTGTCAAATACTGCCACCTCATATTTTAACATTTTATAACATGAAGGGGGGGGGGGGGGGGGTCCCATGTTATAACATGATGTTAAGAGGAGACAGAGAAAGCGAGAAAAAGATACGGAAATAATTTTATTGGGTATTGCCTCTCGTGTTCATTAGCACATTTCATAACGTCACATCTCATAACTAGAGGCGGGGGCGGTACGTGTTCCAGCCATTGTAACGACATTAAGGAGCCTCCACGTAGGCAAAAACGTCCCACCACGGGCGCGTACCGAATAGTCTTAAAGACATTATAACCCATAATAACATCCAATTATAATATTGAATAGTGGAAATAAAAGGGCATTTTTGTCCATTTATTATGAAACATTGTTATTTTGGTCTTTTTAAGTTTATATAACATTCCTTTGGTTGTGTATTATAAAGTATTGCATCTTTTTTGTTTAACTAAGTATTATTTTTATTTATGTCATTACTGTTATATTATTTATTACTTTTTTATTTAACTAAGTATTATTTTTATTTATGTCATTACTGTTATATTATTTATTACTTTATAATTTCCTGCACACACAACACATACAAGTACCATTTCTATAAGTTTTTATGATGGGTACCAAATTTGTTTTATAGAAAAAATAGGACTATAACTCTATAAAGTCGATATTTTTTATTTTCTTGTAGTAAATGACTCTTTTACCCCTAAGCTTACAGCACTATTAAAAACATTTGAACCCATAATAACATCCGATATTTTTACTGTAGTTATTAATTTTTGTTGTCTATGTAAAAAATTTAATTGTACTACCCGTGGTTTCTACGAGTGGTAATATAGTTTAATATGCATTCTAACTTTTTGTAAGCAATATTACTTCAAAGAAGAAAAAAAAAGCATCTTAACTAGTATTGGGTGGTTGTTTATTTCTTAGGTGGTAACGGCGAACACCATATTCAAATCACAGTCAAACAATATATATAGCAATATATATATTGGTCAAACATTTTTATGAAATCGTATCTTATATAAAATCTAAAAGTTATTTGGAGACGCAAAAACGACTTATATTTCCTTACACAAAGATACTCCTGATGATAAATATATGTACATATAAATGATAATCAACTCGATCCATGCATTAATTTTGAAGTGGGAGAATCTAAATTTTCATACATATGATCTAGCTAATCCATCATTTTCTCACAGTATTTATAGGAAATGAATGGAGGGGGCATGGCAAGTGTAATCAAAACACAAGATCAGAGTTACCTGCTTCAATTGATTTCAAAGAAATGGTAAGATAATTGATTGTCCATGAATGGATGCTTAAAAATGCAATACTATTCTTCAGTACTCCACCTTTTCTCGATCTGCAGGGTTTCTTGATGGTAGTCTTGTTGAGCATGTCTTGTTTATCATTTGGCTCGAAAATCACAAGTGTTGCCACCTACGATGTAACATCTTATGGTGCAAAAGGAGATGGAAATACAGTGACTCCAGTGTAATTAAATTAATAATATCTTCAAATTTTGAATCAAAAGAGATTGATGTATCATGCAAATTAAAGAACGCAAAAATCAGTTAACCTTTTTCTATGTACGTTCATTGTTGCAGGCTTTCCTTCGAGCATGGGACGATTTATGTGGAGATATGTCGCCAGAACCGACATTGATAATTCCATCAGACAAGACATTTTTGATAAACCCGGTGGCATTCAATGGTCCATGCAAATCCCAAAATGTAAATATTAAGGTAAAATGAACAGTTATCTATCTTTTCATTTGAGGCTATGATGTTAATTCATAAAAAAAAAAAAAAATATTAATCTAATATTTTTTTAAATGATGGGTAGCTGTTGGGTAACATCACTGCACCGAAGATTCTCGATGGATGGAAAGGTTGCATTAAGAATAACATTTGGATATACTTCACATCCGTGCAAGGACTCAAGATCCAAGGACCTGGTCAAATTGATGGCCAGGGATCCATTTGGTGGAAAAAGGAGGTCGAATTAATTTAATATTAAACGAAAAAAAAAAAAGTAAAAACCATCCAATTAATTCATAGTTCCTTTTTATTTGCAGGGGCAAACTAAAACCAATGCATGCAATCGCCCAACTGTAAGCCGTCTTTTTTTTTTAAAAAAATGTTAAGGACTTGAAAGAATTTAAGTTTCGTGATAACTGACATGTATACATTTGTTTAGGCTTTACACTTTAATTCTTGTAACGGCCTTCAGTTGAGTGGTACAAAACATATCAACAGCCCGAAGATACATATGAGTATCAATGGTTGTGAAGGTGTAGATGTTGGAAATATTCAAATTTTTGCTCCTGGAGTCAGCCCCAATACTGATGGGATAGACATCAGTTATTCTTCCCATGTTAATATCCATGATTCTAACATTCAAACTGGTATGAGAATAATTACATCCTAATTATTTCTTAATGAGTTATTCTATAATGTATAAAAAACCATTTATAATTCACTTCTTTTTGTGGAAACTAAAACAGGTGATGATTGTGTTGCTATAAATGGTGGCACGTATGATATTAACGTAACAAGAGTGTTCTGTGGACCTGGTCATGGCATAAGGTACTAGAAAATGATATTTATATCTCGATAATCACTTTTACACAAATTTTCCTCTACTAAATGAATGTGATTTTGCAGTATCGGAAGCCTTGGGGAAAACGGTGGTCACGACACAGTTGAACAAGTTCGTGTAGAAAATTGTAACATCTCAGGAACAACAAATGGGTTACGAATCAAAACGGTGCCGGTAAAATTAGATATAATAACTTGATGAACATCTTTGGAGTTTTTAACATAATATTCAATGGTTACTTGAAATCAATCAATTTATTATATCTTATACAGTATGGAACGGGGTATGCTAGGGGGATTGTATTTCAGGACATTCATCTGGTAAACATTGAAAATCCAATTATAATTGATCAACATTACTGCACTAATTCTGAAAATTCGGATTGCCCCGCACCGGTATGCTTATTATCCATAAAAATACTCTCATCTCACCAAATTAAGATGCAATTCCATATCTAACTTTTACTGATTTTTTTTAATGTATCAGCCAGATGCATCGGCTGTAAAAGTGAGCGATGTTACGTATACGAATATATATGGGTCATCGGCAACAAAGCAAGCTATTACTTTCAATTGCAGTGGAAAGTACAATTGTACTGAAATTGTAACAAACGAAGTTGGAATAACGGGACTTAACGAAATTTCTTACTGCCAAAACACTCAAGGAAAATTTATTGATACCACCCCTCCTATTAATTGTTATTAGATTGTTACCAGCCAGATGCTGTGTTAAAATCCATGTATTTCAACATATTCTACTGATAACCAAGCTATATATATATTACTTTCCATTTAAAACCTTAACTCTCCTCTCTCGGCTCATTAGCTAGTTACATAATATATACAAACATACATGATAACATAAATTTACTTACGCCTAAATATTTACATGATCGATATCGAGCAATACTGGGAAAATATTCTCATGTCCTTCAAACAAGGAATAGAACAAATATATATACAATTACAACAATACATGGGCCTGGAATATACACTAGGTGGGCTAAACTAATAATACAATATATTTATCCACTAACATCCACCCACAGTTTGATTGGGATGATTATGTCGGACGTTTAAATTGGTTCAAAATTATGAGAAGAGCGAAGTAGGTAGACCCTCGGTGAAGATGTCAACATACTGATCAGTTGAGGGAGTACGGAGAACTCGTATGTGGCTTATGGCGACTCTGTCTCGAACAAAATGAAGATCAATCTCTATGTGTTTGGTGCGTTAATTTTGCATAGGGTTCGAGGACATGTATATGGCGTTGATATTGTCACAATGAACAACGATGGCTTTAATTTTGAAGAGGAAAATGTAGTTCATGAAGAGGGTCACGGAGCCAGCAAGTTTTAGCGACTGCATTGGCAGCACCACGATATTTGGCCTCTGCACTAGATCGAAAGATGACACCCTATCATTTTGATTACCATTAAATGAGGTTATCTCCCATGAAGACACAATATCCAGATGTAGATTGTCGTGTGGGCAGATAAGCACCCCAATCAACATCAGAATAAGTGGTGTCAGAAGTTGTTTTGGAGGCATGTATTTGAAGACCAAGGTCAATGGTACAACAAACATCTTTGAGGATCCTTTTCAGAGCATTCAGGTGTTGATCTCGGGTGTCATACATAAAAAGACAAATATGTTGTACTGTGAAGGATATATCTAGTCGGGTGAAGCTTAGGAACTGAAGAACCCCTGCAAGACTGCGATATAGAGTCAGGTCGACAACTAGTGGACCTAAAACATCTATTTCACAAACTAGTTTAGCCGGAGTACGACATGGATTGCAATTAAGCATATTAGCTCGCCGAAGAATGTATGTCGCATATTTTGGTTGAGATAAAAACAAGCCGGATCGAACAACAGAGAATCCCAAAAGATAAATTAGAGCACCTAAATCGGTCATGGAAAACTCATAACTGAGTCGAGATATGATGTGTTGTAGGAAACTAGTATTGGAAGTTGTGAGAATGATGTCGTCAACATATGAGAGAAGATAAGTCTTAATGTTACCTAGTGTGATTCTATTGAAATCCAGTGGTGGTAGCAATTTAAGCAAACCGATGATACCAAGATCGTGGGGCTTGTTTGAGGCCAAAAAGGGAACTCTATAGAAAAAAACATGATCTGGGAAGCTATGATAACGAAAACCTGGTGGCCGATGCATCTAAACAGTCTCCTGAAGGTAGCCGTGGAGAAAACCATTCCTCACATCAAGTTGGTGGTTAAGCCACTTTTTGGATATAGCGATGCTAAGAATAGTGCGTATAGTGGTCGGTTTAACAACTAAGCTAAAAGTCTCATCACAATCAATTTCCTGCAGTTGGTTGCGACCATTAGCTAAAAGGCGAGCCTTGTAGCGAGAAAAGGATCATTCATCATAAAATTTGTGGCGAAAAGCCACGTAGATCTAACAATGTTGACCACATGAGGACGTCGTACAAATTTCTAAGTTTCATTCGATATTACAACATTATAATCGTCATGCATAGCCTGACGCCAGTCATGTAATATGATCGGGGGACAGGAGAATCGGAAGAGACATGACGGTTGAGACGAGTGACAAGTTTGAAAATGCCACTGCACGCCCAAGTGGTCATGGGGTGTGTGGGTGCAATTAAGGATGGTATGATAGGGACTATGGCAGAATGGGTGGATTTGTAATAGGGGTCCGAGAGAGAAGGAGATTATGTATTTGATGATGGGACCGGTCCAGAGAGTGAGGTTAAGGTTGGGTATGAGGATGTCTCGGTAAAGGTGGTATGTTGTTGAGTGGGTGAAATTGTTGCATAAATAAAGCTTCATCCGAATAGGTAGGGGGAATGAGGTTTATAATATCCATGGTTCTAACATTCAAACTGGTATGAGAATAATTACATCCTAATTATTTCTTAATGAGTTATTCTATAATGTATAAAAAACCGTTTATAATTCACTTCTTTTTGTGGAAACTAAAACAGGTGATGATTGTGTTGCTATAAATGGTGGCACGTATGATATTAATGTAACAAGAGTGTTCTGTGGACCTAGTCATGGCATAAGGTACTAGAACATGATATTTATATCTCGATAATCACTTTTACACAAATTTTCCTCTACTAAATGGATGTGATTTTGCAATATCGGAAGCCTTGGGGAAATCGGTGGTCACGACACAGTTGAACAAGTTCATGTAGAAAATTGTAACATCTCAGGAACAACAAATGGGTTACGAATCAAAACGATGTCGGTAAAATTATACAAAATAACTTGATGAACATCTTTGGAGTTTTTAACATAATATTCAATTGTTACTTGAAATCAATCAATTTCTTATATCTTATACAGTATGGAACGGGGTATGCTAGGTGGATTGTATTTCAGGACATTCATCTGGTAAACGTTGTAAATCCAATTATAATTGATCAACATTACCGCACTAATTCTGAAAATACGGATTGCCCCGCACCGGTATGCTTATTATCCATAAAAATACTCTCATCTCACCAAATTAAGATGCAATTCCATATCTAACATTTACAGATTTTTTTTAATGTATCAGCCAGATGCATCAGCTGTAAAAGTGAGCGATGTTACGTATACGAATATATATGGGTCATCGGCAACAAAGCAAGTTATTACTTTCAATTGCAGTGGAAAGTACAACTATACTGAAATTGCAACAAACGAAGTTGGAATAACGGAACTTGACGAAACTTCTTACTGCCAAAACACTCAAGGAAAATTTATTGATACCAACCCTCCTATTAATTGTTATTAGATTAGCCATCCCGATGATGGTGTTAAAATCCATGTATTTCAACATATTCTACTGATAACGAAGCTATATGTATTACTTTCCATTTGAAAGCTTAACTCTCCTCTCTCGGCTCATTAGCGAGTTACAAATTAAATACATACAAACATACATGATAACATGAATTTACTTACGCCTGAATATTTACATAATCGATGTTGAGCAATATTTGGAAAATATTCTCATGTCCTTCAAACGAGGTATACAACAAATATATATTCAATTACAACAATACATGGGCTTGGAATAGACACTAGGTGGGCTAAGCTAATAATACAATATATTGATACACTAACATCCCCCCATAGTTTGATCGGAAGGATTATGTCAGACAATCAAACTAGTTCAAAATTATGAGAGGAGCGAAGTACTAGTAGGTAGACCCTTGGTGAAGAAGTCAACATACTGATCAGTTGAGGGAATATGGAGAACTCGTATGTGGCTCATGGCAACTCTGTCTCGAACAAAATGAAGATCAATCTCTATGTTTTTGGTGCGTTGATGTTGCATCGGGTTCGAGGACATGTATCCGGCATAGATATTGTCGCAGTAAACAACAATCGCTTTAATTTTGAAGAGGAAAATGTAGTTCATGAAGAGGGTCATGGAGCCAGCAAGTTTCAGCGACTGCATTGGCAATACCACGATATTCGACCTCTGCACTGGATCGTGAGATGACACCCTGTCATTTTTATTACCATAAACTGAGGTTATCTCCCATGAAGACTCAATATCCAAATTTCGATTGTCGTGAGGTCAGATAACCACCCCAGTCAGCATCAGAATAATGATGAATAAGTGGTGTCAGAAGTTGTTTTGGAGGCATGGATTTGAAGACCAAGGTCAATGGTACAACAAACATCTTTGAGGATCCTTTTCAGAGCATTCAGGTGTTGATCTCGGGTGTCATACATAAAAAGACAAATATGTTGTACTGTGAAGGATATATCTAGTCGGGTGAAGCTTAGGAACTGAAGAACCCCTGCAAGACTGCGATATAGAGTCAGGTCGACAACTGGTGGACCTAAAACATATATTTCACATACTAGTTTAGCTGGAGTATGACATGGATTGCAATTAAGCATATTAGCTCGCCGAAGAATGTATGTCGCATATTTTGGTTGAGATAAAAACAAGCCGGATCGAAGAACAGAGAATCCCAAAAGATACATTAGAGCACCTAAATTGGTCATGGAAAACTCATAACTGAGTCGAGATATGATGTGTTGTAGGAAACTAGTAGTGGAAGTTGTGAGAATGATGTCGTCAACATATGAGAGAAGATAAGTCTTGATGTTACCTAGTGTGATTCTATTGAAATCCAGTGGTGGTAGCATGTTGAGCAAACCGATGATACCAAGATCGTGGGGCTTGTTTGAGGCCAAAAAGGGAACTCTATAGAAAAAAACATGATCTGGGAAGTTATGATAACGAAAACCTAGTGGCGGATGCATCTAACAGTCTCCTGAAGGTAGCCGTGGAGAAAATCATTCCTCACATCAAGTTGGTGGATAAGCCACTTTCTGGATATAGCGATGCTATGAGTAGTACGTATATTGGTCGGTTTAACAACTAAGCTAAAAGTCTCATCACAATCAATTTCCTGCAGTTGGTTGCGACCATTAGCTAAAAGGCAAGCCTTGTAGCGAGACAAATATCAATCATCATGAAATTTGTGGCTAAAAACCCATGTACATCTAAGAATGTTGACCACATGAGGACGTCGTACAAATTTCATAGTATCATTCTATATTACAATATTATAATCATCATGCGTAGCCTGACGCCAGTCAAGTAATGTGATCCTGGGACAGAAGAATCGGAAGAGACATGCCACTACTCGCATGAGTGGTCATGGGGTGTGTGGGTGCAATTGAGGATGGTATGAAAGGGACCGTGGCAGAACGGGTGGGTATGTAAGAGGGGTCCGAGAGAGAAGGAGCTTATGTAGTTGATGAATGGTTCGGTCCAGAGAGTGAGGTTAAGGTTGGGTATGAGGATGTCTCGATAAAGGTGGTATGTTGTTGAGTTGGTGAAATTGTTTCATGAAGGTGGGAGCAAATTATTAGGGAAATTTCCTCTACGTTATCAAGAAATGAATATGAAGGTGGGTCATTGGTTGTAACAGATCGAAAACGGAATGAGTTTTTGTCAAAAACGACATGACCAGGTGTGATAAAAATATGCAAGGTGAGGTGTGAGGGGATAATTTATGAAGTGTGAAAATATGTGGGAAACACACACACAACCGAATACTTGTAGGTGATTGTAGGTGGGATGAGCTTTATGGAGGCGATAGTGGGGTGTTTCAATTTTATGGATGTAGAGGGAATGAGGTTTAGTAGGTGGATGGTCATGTATAATGCTTCATCCCAATAGGTAGGGGGCATGTGAGCTTGAAGCAAAAGGGTACGAATGATGTTGTTGATGGTACGTATCATTCTTTCAGATTTGCGGTCTTGTTTTTGCGATGTGTGTGGGCATGAGTAATGAAATTGGGTTCCTTGTGTGGCAAAGTGGTCATGAAACTATTGGTTATTGTATTCTCTCCTATTGTCACATTGTATAATTTTGATGGTTTTACCGAATTGAGTTTGAGGAATTTTAGTGAATTCAAGATATTTTGTAACCCTAAAAGCTTTGGATCTATGTTTTCTCTAATTGTACATGCAATATTGTTTCCAAAGCTTTAAGCCTACAACTAATATACAATTGATAAAAACAACATAGAAATGAGTTATAGAGTTACCTCTTTGTTGTAGCTTGTAGAACTTCTTGAGTCTGGCCTTTAAGAACTTAGTGCCCCAAGTGTTGCACCTCAAACAGAATCACACAACACCACCAACAATGGAGGACTTGAGAGAGAATACATACACTCTAAAATCAGCTATAGCTATTCCAAGAACACTAGGGTGCCAATTTTAGGAGCTAATGGGTTTCTTATATAGTGTTGAAAAAGTAGGATTACACCATGTAAACCCTAATGTGCATGACCCTCCATATTCCTTAGGCTCCATGGGTTTAAACCTCCATGGATCATCCATAGGTTCTCACATGGGTTTATCCCAACCTAGGGGATCATGGATCATTGGCCCACACCATAAGAATGAATGATTTTACCAAATCAACCCCTTATATTTAATTATTCTCTTTTGATCACAAAATTAATTCTTGATCAATACTAATTAAATAATATGATTTCATATTAATATATTAGAACTTATAATATATATTAATAAATCATGAATATCCTCTTCTCAAAAGTCCATCCTTACAAATTGGTTTGGTGCAATGCAACCCAAATGGACCATGCTACTCTCTTTGGTCAAGTACATACCAATTATAGTTATGGGCTTAGAAACCTAATCCAAAACTACTGACCAGAAGGTCAGATGTGCCCTGAACCTGTGAGGTCTGGGGCAAAGGACTAGTGGAGATTGATGACTGGATCGTATTCTGATGATTAGAGAGCCGCAATTACTTGGGAGTGTTTCCGTGATATGATCCGCGCTCGCTACATTCCACGTGTCGAGTGGGAGCGACTAGCTCAAGAGTTTTTGGATTTGAGACAGGATGGTGAGACGGTGATGGAGATCATCCGCATGTTCACGAAGAGGTCGATGTTCTGCCCGAAGTTTGCTTCTGAGCAGGCTCAGATGATATGTTATTTGAGCATGCTCAAGACTAACATCTGTCAGTTTGTTGCTACTCAGCGATGTGATACTTTGTTGGAGTTACAGGAGGCCGCTAGGCGGCATGAGTTGGAGATTGAGCTGCAGTTGAGGGAGCAGGGACTCGCCTTCCAGCTTACAGCTGAGGAGGCCAGGGCAGCACCAGACATGGTTTTTGGTATGTTTATATCCCTTATCTTACTGATTATATATGTTTTATGCTTATATGGTTGTACCTGTGAATAGGTACGTTTTTAGTGAACTCCTTACCTGTTTTGGTATTATTTGACTCGGGGGTGATTCGGTCGTTTATCTCTCAGTCATTTAGTAGGGAGTTCGGTTTGCCAGTAGGAGAGTTAGAGTGTCCGTTGCGATTCTCTATCGTCAACGAACACGTGGTTTTTGCTTCTTCAATTTATCAGGGTTGTGTGTTAGATATCTTCGGGGTATCTTTTCTGATCGATTTGATTCCGATTCCCATGGGGGACGTGTGTGTGATCGTAGGTATGGATTGGCTTAGTCTCTTCGGTGTCATCATTGACTGCGAGGGTCAGCGAGTGGTAGTTCGAACCCCAAGTGGGGGAGAACTGATTGTGTATGGCGAGGGGACCAGATTGGGATCAGGGTTTTGTTCGGCTGTCAGGGCTCGTCGGTACATTCAGCACGGGTGTGCGGGTTATCTAGTGTATGTGGTGGATACGTGGGTCAAGGAACAGGGTTCAGTATTACATGTTCCAGTGGTAAGAGAGTTTGCTAGCGTGTTTCCGGAGGAGTTACACGGAGTGCCTCCGGAGAGGCAGGTCGATTTTAGAATCAACCTAGTGTCAGGTGCGGCCCCTATCGCCAAGGCGCCGTACCGATTAGCACCACCAAAGATGCAGGAATTGTCATAACAGCTGCAGGAGCTGCTGGGAAAGCAGTTCATTCGTCCGAGCAGTTCTCCATGGGGAGCACCGATACTCTTCGTCAGGGAGAAAGATCGTTCGCACCGGATGTGCATTGACTACCGGGAGTTGAACAAGTTAACGGTGAAGAACCGTTATCCACTCCCGAGGATAGATGATCTTTTCGATCAGTTTCAGGGTGCGTCATGGTTTTCCAAGATAGACTTGAGGTCTGGATATCACCAGGTTAGAGTTAGGGAGGAGGATGTGGAGAAGACCGCGTTTCGGACGCGTTACAGACATTACGAGTTCGTGTTGATGTCGTTTGGGTTCACCAATGCGCCAGTAGTGTTTATGGACCTGATGAATCGGGTCTGCAGGCCGATGGTCGATCGTTCGGTTATTGTGTTCATAGACGATATCTTGGTGTATTCCAACACCCGAGAGCATCACGAGGAACATCTATGGGAGTTACTGGGAGTTCTGAGAGGGGAACGGTTGTATGCAAAGTTCTCGAAGTGTGAATTTTGGTTACGAGAGGTCCAGTTCCTCGGACACCTCGTTAACCAGGAAGGGATTTTGGTCGATCCGGCCAAAATCGAGGCAATTATGCAATGGGAGGTTCCGAAATATCCCTCGGACATCAGGAGCTTTTTGGGATTAGCGAGATACTACCGGAGATTCATTCGGGATTTCTCCAAGATTGCGGTACCCCTCACCTGACGTGGAAGGGGGTAGATTTCCGGTGGGGACCTAAGCAGCAGAGGGCGTTTGAGATCCTCCGACAACGATTGTGCAAGGCCCCTGTCTTGACTCTGCCAGAAGGAGTCGAGGATTTTGTGGTGTTCTGTGATGCGTCTATCACGAGACTAGGGGCAGTCCTCATGCAGAGGGTACAGGTGATAGCTTATGCATCGCGGCAATTGAAGTCGCATGAGACGAGGTATCCTTCTCATGATCTGGAGTTGGGGCGGTGGTTTTCGCCCTCAAGATATGGAGACATTACCTATATGGGGTCCGTTGAACCATATACACAGACCAAAAGAGCTTGAGACATATCATGGATCAGCCGAACCTGAACATGAGGCAGCGCAGGTGGCTGGATGTAGTCAAGGACTACGATTGTGAGATCCTTTACCACCCTGGTAAAGCGAATGTGGTTGCGGATGCTTTGAGCCACAAGTCAGCTGGGTTTTCCACTCCAGCGGTATGTTTGAGGATAGCAGTGGACTCTCCGCTGGTGAGTCTAATCAGAGATGCCCAGGTTGAGGGCATGCGACCGGAGAATTGGAAGCTGCAAAGGATCAAGGATGAGAATACCCGGTTTGAGCAGGATAATCGGGGATTATTGACCCGATGTGGCCGATTTTAGGTTTCGATGTCTAGTTGGGTTAGGCAGATGGTTATGGAGGAGGCTCATAAGTCACACTTCTCTATTCACCCGGGGGCCACCAAGATGTACCCGGATTTGAGTTTGAGCTATTGGTCGTCGTGTATGAAGCGCGAGATCGCTTGGTATGTCGAGAGATTTTTGACCTGTAGGATGGTCAAGGCTGAGCATCAGAGGCCGCATGGCAAGCTGCAGCCCTTGGAGATTCCCATGTGGAAATAGGAATAGATCAGGATGGACTTTATCACAAAGCTGCCAAGGACGGCGAAGGGGTTTGATTCCATTTGGGTCATCGTGGATCGATTGACCAAGAGTGCCCATTTCTTGGCCATACGGGAGAGTTCATCGGCCGAGAAGTTGGCCGACGTGTACGTCCACGAGATCGTGGCTCGCCATGGGGTTCCGGTCTCCATTTTCTCCGACCGGGATGTTAGATTTACCTCCCATTTCTGGAAAAAGTTCCATGAGGAGCTGGGCACGCGGTTGCACTTCAGCACAACATTTCATTCGCAGACTGATGGTCAGAGCGAGTGGACCATTCAGACCCTCGAGGATAAGTTGAGGGCATGTGTCATTGATTTTGGTGGGACCTGGGATTCCCACCTACCGCTTGCAGAGTTCGCCTATAACAACAACTATCATTCCATCATTGGCGCCCCACCTGTCGAGCTGTTGTACGAGCGGAGATATCGCACCTCGATTTGTTGGGGGTGAGGTTGGCCACTGGGTGATGGGTCGGACGGAGGTAGTCTTGCAGACTACCGAGAAGATTCAGGAGATTAGGCAGCGGCTGCAGACCGCTCAGAGTCGGTAGAAAAGTTACGCCGATCGGCGCCGATCCGAGCTAGAGTTTCAGGTCAGTGACATGGTACTCCTGAAGGTCTCGCCCTGGAAGGGTGTGATCCACTTCAGGAAGAGGGGAAAATTGGATCCCCGATATATTGGGTCGTTCAGGATCATTGCCAGGGTTGGAAAGGTGGCTTACAGGTTAGAGCTGCCAGAAGAGCTTAGTCGAATACACAACACTTTCCACGTTTCGGAGCTGCGAATGTGTATCATGGATCAGAAGGTGGTGGTGTCGCTTGATGATATTAAGGTCGATGAGCGCTTGTATTACGTGGAGACAAAGGTGAAGATTCTGAGGATCAAGGAGGTACCAATGGTGAAGGTACAGTGGGAGCATCGGAGAGGGTCCGAGTGGACGTGGGAGCCAGGGGCGGAGATGCGGGAACACTACCTAGAGTTATTCGCTACAACAGACTTCGAGGACGAAATTTAAGTTAAGTGGGGGAGAATTGTAACATCCCAACCATCAGGTATCTTGATTATTCCTTTTAGATTTCATTTTTTTAACGTCTACTTGATGAGTTGACGTTGTGACTCGTCGACTAGCAGCGGGCCAGGACATGTCATTTAATGAGTGACTCATCGAGTCGGCATGGGGGACTCAACGAGTAGGAGCTGGAAGTGGAAAACCCTAAATTTCAGGGTTTTTCACCCTATATATTGGACCATTAGCGCCTCCCACTATTCTCTATCACCCCTTGAGAGCCGGAAACCCTAATTTTCGTGAGTGGGAGCTTGCAGAGTGTTTTAAGCTTTGAGAAGTGAATTTTGTGAAGGAAACTTGTATATCAAGAGGCTAGCATCAACGATTTCGTGTGGATCCAGAATCCACTCTAGCTTGGGCACGTTTTGGGAGGTAATAAGCTGTTACCTTAACCTCTTTTCTTCTATAATCATTCATATGTGGAGGCTAGGGCTTTCTTTGTTTATTCATTAAGGGATTTTGTTATGGGAGCTAGATCTTAAGCTGAAACTTCAGATCTTTTGAGTCCTAAGTCCATAAAGTTTCCAGCTCTTGCAAGGATGAGACTCTCCTAAGGTGTAAAGCTACATTAAAAACTTAGATTGGTCATTTAGAGCCCCTAGGGCCTTGCAAGCACGTAAAGTTTGCAACTTTATGTGATATACATGCCCTAGAAACTTGGATCTGCAATATGGAGCCGCTACATGGCTTAAAAAGCGTCTGTATGGATGATGGAATGAAGGGACTCAGCGAGTCGCAAGGTCGACTCGGCGACCCACATGAAGATGGCCATGTACTCGACGAGTTGGATGAACAACTCGGCGAGTCGGCTAGGGTTCCTCCCAATCCCTGGACACGTATGAATTCAACGAGTTAAAGGAGAACTCGATGAGCCAATCAAGGATTCGACTAGTCGGTAAGCTACACTCGACTAGTCGAGTCAACATGTATTGTTGACTTTGACAATGGACTTTAACTTTCACCTAGAGTTGACCAGTTGACTTCTGAGGGTATTCTGGTAATTTGGAGATTTATGAAAAAGGGGTTTTATAGTAACTATAGGTGGTGAAGTTCGTGTTTGTGATCCGAAAGTTGAGCTTTCTATTTCGGACGATAGTTGCGAGGTGAGTTATCCTCACTATACTAAGGGGTCTAAGGCACCAAGGTCGGCCCATTGGATATGTTATCCTATCAGTGTTAGATGCTGAATATGAGTTGTTGTTGCATGCTAGTGGTTATGCCAGTTAGGTAGACATGTAGGACTACCTGTGATGTTATATGATTATTGCATGTTAAGTAGTTATGTTATATGTTATGTGGGTTGGGTTGAGGTTGTACTGCTCCATTCGGTAGCCAACAAACCCTAGAGTATTCCAGATATGAGCTGAGGACCCGGTAGGCATTCCAGACTCGTACTAAGAACTCGATGGCATTCCAGATACGAGCTTAGGGCCCGGTAAGCATTGCAGACTCGTACTGAGGGCCCAGGGGTAGTCCAGCTTGTAAAGGTGTGTACCATTACATGTTGTTTCAGGTTATTATGATATGTTATTGTTGATATGGTTATGTGGACTATATGTGTATCGGTATTTTGGGGGTAACTCACTAAGCTTTCGAGCTTACAGTTTTAGTTTATTGTTTTAGGTATATCAGGGGATCGCGGCAAGGCGAAGGCGTGATCGTACAGCTCCTCATATTATGGTTATGTTTCAAGGAAAACTCTGATAATTAATATTTTGAAAACAAAGTTGTAATGTTTTGATGAACTTGACATGTTTTTAAAAGTTTAAATTGGTTTGAAATTTTGGGTGTTACACTACCAAGATGATTCAGCAAACCAGATAGCGGTTGCAAAATACACAGAGTCTCCAGAAGAGTTATGTCGACCAGCGCCGATCTTAGTTGAAATTCCAGGTTAGTGACATGGTACTCCTGAAGGTCTCATCGTGGAAGGGTGTGATTTGCTTCAGGGAAAGGGGGAAGATGGGTCCCTAATACATCGGACCATTTAGGATCATTTCCAGGGTTGGAAAGGTAGCATACATGCTATATCTTCCGAAGGAGCTTAGTCAGGTCCACAACACTTTCCATGTGTCATAGTTGCGGAAGTACATTGTAGATGTGGGGGAAGCGGTATCATTTGACGATATTCAGGTCGATGAGCGTTTGAATTACGTGGAGAGGCCAGTGACCATTCTAAAGAGGAAGATAAATGTTCTACAGAACAAGGAGGTACCTTTGGTAAAGGTACAGTGGGAGCACAGCAGGTGATCCGAGTGGACATGGGAGTCGGAGGCAAAGATGCGGGAGCACTACCCACACTTGTTCGCCGCAGCAGACGTCGAGGACGAAGTCTAATTCAAGTGGGGGGAATTGTAACACCTCGACTCCTAGGTACAAGTTTTAAGCATATTATAACATAAATATGGACCTACTCGACGAGTTGCTTGCCCCCCAACTCATCGTGTAGAGGCGGGTTAGCCCGTGTAGATTATTGGATCTACTTGACGAGCCGGACGACCCGGACTCAACGAGTAGGAACTGGGAGATGAAACCCCAATTTTTAGGGTTTGCACCGTATTTAAAAGACCTTAAGTCCCTTCCTCCAATCCTTTACCACCCCCTTGATGGCTGAGAGAAACACTAATTGATATTACCTTGTTCTTGAGTGTTTGTGAGGTTTAAAGAGTGATTTTGGTGCATTTTGTGAAGGATGTGTGAAGTATAAGAAGCTTAGGGCAGAGAAGAGCTTGTGGATCTGACACTACTTCAGCTTGGCATCATTTTGAAGGTATCAAGTCGATACCTTGGCTTATCTTTAGCTAAATCTCTTCATGTTTGGGTTTAGTCTTTAGAACATTTGGGAGTCATTTCGAGTATTGGGGTAAGATTTGAAGTTGTAACTTCAGATCTGAACTCCCCTTGGTCCCTATACCTATAAAGTTATGAGATTTGGAAAACTAAGGCCCTTCCTTTTAGGTTAAACCTTCCCTTTCACTTGGTTTTGACATTTAGGGCCATGCATGTACTTAAAGTTTGTAACTTTACATGGAAAACATGCCCTAGGAGGTTGGATCTGTAATATAGAGCTTTGGGATGGCTTAAAAACATCTGTATAAGTAATGGACTGCATGAACTCAACGAGTCGCTTAGCCGACTCGGCAAGTCGGATGAAGGTTGCCCGTATTTGACTCTACATAAAATCGGCAAGTCGGTAAGAGGACTCGACAAGTCAGTTAGGGTTTTCCCTGACTTCTAGACACGTATAGACTCGACAAGTTGCTTGGAAACTCGGTGAGTCGGTTAGGGTTTTATGACTTTCTGAGTTTTTAAGGAACTCGACGAGTTGCTAGCTACACTCGATGAGTTCGGTCAACGTGGGTTGTTGACTCTGACCGTTGACTTTGACTATGATCATGGCTTGACCAAGTTTGACTTATGGGGGATATTTTGGTAATTTGGGAATTTATGGAAGAGGATCATCGGTGGATGTAAGTGTTGGACTTAGAGCTACACTTGGTGGAGTTTGACTTTATCGATTCGAGCAACTTGTGAGGTGAGTTCTCCTCACTATATCAACTAGGTCTAAGGCACCAATGCCCGCCCTTATCAGATTTGTATCCGGGTTCATTGCATGATATGCATATTGATTTACATCTTGGTAGTTAGGATGGTGATATGCTTAGTGACCTGGTTAGGTCAATATCCTGGTATATGAGATGATGCTATGTTAGTGACCGGTTAGGTCTGTATCCTGGTTATAGGATGTTGTTATGAGTGGTGATATGTTAGGTCGGTTTCATTGTTATATATGCTAACATATGATATTTATGTGCACATGTTTGTTTGATTGGGGGTTGGGTTGAGGCAGTCCTGCTTTGTGCTGAAGCCCAACATACCTAGCGCGGTCCGGATAGATTGAAGGTCTTGCAAGGGGGTTCAGTCAAGACGAAGGCCCGGCGAGCGGTCCGGATAGGTTGTAGGACCTGCGAGGTGGTCTAGACATGCCGAAGGCTCGAAGAGCAGTCCAGATAGGCTGAAGGCTTGCGAGGATGTCCAGTCAGGCTGAATGCTCATTATGCATGTTGTTTGTTTATATGTTTATATGATATGGTTATATCTGTATGGTGTTGGTATTTTGGGGGTAACTCACTAAGCCTTCGAAATTACATTTATAGATTATTGTTTCAGGTACTTCTGATGATCGCAGGAAGGCAAAGGCATGATCGTACAGCTCCTCATATTTCATGATTTTATGATTTGATTCTGGGATACTCTGTTAATATACTATTTTGAAAACAAGTTTTGTAATAATGTTTGGTTTTGAAATGTTTTAAAAAGTTTAAATTTGGCATGATTTTTATGAACGTTACAATGTTGTCAAATACTGCCACCTCATATTTTAACATTTTATAACATGAAGGGGGGGGGGGGGTCCCATGTTATAACATGATGTTAAGAGGAGACAGAGAAAGAGAGAAAAAGATACGGAAATAATTTTATTGGGTATTGCCTCTCGTGTTCATTAGCACATTTCATAACGTCACATCTCATAACTAGAGGCGGGGGCGGTACGTGTTCCAGCCATTGTAACGACATTAAGGAGCCTCCACGTAGGCAAAAACGTCCCACCACGGGCGCGTACCGAATAGTCTTAAAGACATTATAACCCATAATAACATCCAATTATAATATTGAATAGTGGAAATAAAAGGGCATTTTTGTCCATTTATTATGAAACATTGTTATTTTGGTCTTTTTAAGTTTATATAACATTCCTTTGGTTGTGTATTATAAAGGATTGCATCTTTTTTGTTTAACTAAGTATTATTTTTATTTATGTCATTACTGTTATATTATTTATTACTTTTTTATTTAACTAAGTATTATTTTTATTTATGTCATTACTGTTATATTATTTATTACTTTATAATTTCCTGCACACACAACACATACAAGTACCATTTCTATAAGTTTTTATGATGGGTACCAAATTTGTTTTATAGAAAAAATAGGACTATAACTCTATAAAGTCGATATTTTTTATTTTCTTGTAGTAAATGACTCTTTTACCCCTAAGCTTACAGCACTATTAAAAACATTTGAACCCATAATAACATCCGATATTTTTACTGTAGTTATTAATTTTTGTTGTCTATGTAAAAAATTTAATTGTACTACCCGTGGTTTCTACGAGTGGTAATATAGTTTAATATGCATTCTAACTTTTTGTAAGCAATATTACTTCAAAGAAGAAAAAAAAAGCATCTTAACTAGTATTGGGTGGTTGTTTATTTCTTAGGTGGTAACGGCGAACACCATATTCAAATCACAGTCAAACAATATATATAGCAATATATATATTGGTCAAACATTTTTATGAAATCGTATCTTATATAAAATCTAAAAGTTATTTGGAGACGCAAAAACGACTTATATTTCCTTACACAAAGATACTCCTGATGATAAATATATGTACATATAAATGATAATCAACTCGATCCATGCATTAATTTTGAAGTGGGAGAATCTAAATTTTCATACATATGATCTAGCTAATCCATCATTTTCTCACAGTATTTATAGGAAATGAATGGAGGGGGCATGGCAAGTGTAATCAAAACACAAGATCAGAGTTACCTGCTTCAATTGATTTCAAAGAAATGGTAAGATAATTGATTGTCCATGAATGGATGCTTAAAAATGCAATACTATTCTTCAGTACTCCACCTTTTCTCGATCTGCAGGGTTTCTTGATGGTAGTCTTGTTGAGCATGTCTTGTTTATCATTTGGCTCGAAAATCACAAGTGTTGCCACCTACGATGTAACATCTTATGGTGCAAAAGGAGATGGAAATACAGATGACTCCAGTGTAATTAAATTAATAATATCTTCAAATTTTGAATCAAAAGAGATTGATGTATCATGCAAATTAAAGAACGCAAAAATCAGTTAACCTTTTTCTATGTACGTTCATTGTTGCAGGCTTTCCTTCGAGCATGGGACGATTTATGTGGAGATATGTCGCCAGAACCGACATTGATAATTCCATCAGACAAGACATTTTTGATAAACCCGGTGGCATTCAATGGTCCATGCAAATCCCAAAATGTAAATATTAAGGTAAAATGAACAGTTATCTATCTTTTCATTTGAGGCTATGATGTTAATTCATAAAAAAAAAAAAAAATATTAATCTAATATTTTTTTAAATGATGGGTAGCTGTTGGGTAACATCACTGCACCGAAGATTCTCGATGGATGGAAAGGTTGCATTAAGAATAACATTTGGATATACTTCACATCCGTGCAAGGACTCAAGATCCAAGGACCTGGTCAAATTGATGGCCAGGGATCCATTTGGTGGAAAAAGGAGGTCGAATTAATTTAATATTAAACGAAAAAAAAAAAAGTAAAAACCATCCAATTAATTCATAGTTCCTTTTTATTTGCAGGGGCAAACTAAAACCAATGCATGCAATCGCCCAACTGTAAGCCGTCTTTTTTTTTTAAAAAAATGTTAAGGACTTGAAAGAATTTAAGTTTCGTGATAACTGACATGTATACATTTGTTTAGGCTTTACACTTTAATTCTTGTAACGGCCTTCAGTTGAGTGGTACAAAACATATCAACAGCCCGAAGATACATATGAGTATCAATGGTTGTGAAGGTGTAGATGTTGGAAATATTCAAATTTTTGCTCCTGGAGTCAGCCCCAATACTGATGGGATAGACATCAGTTATTCTTCCCATGTTAATATCCATGATTCTAACATTCAAACTGGTATGAGAATAATTACATCCTAATTATTTCTTAATGAGTTATTCTATAATGTATAAAAAACCATTTATAATTCACTTCTTTTTGTGGAAACTAAAACAGATGATGATTGTGTTGCTATAAATGGTGGCACGTATGATATTAACGTAACAAGAGTGTTCTGTGGACCTGGTCATGGCATAAGGTACTAGAAAATGATATTTATATCTCGATAATCACTTTTACACAAATTTTCCTCTACTAAATGAATGTGATTTTGCAGTATCGGAAGCCTTGGGGAAAACGGTGGTCACGACACAGTTGAACAAGTTCGTGTAGAAAATTGTAACATCTCAGGAACAACAAATGGGTTACGAATCAAAACGGTGCCGGTAAAATTAGATATAATAACTTGATGAACATCTTTGGAGTTTTTAACATAATATTCAATGGTTACTTGAAATCAATCAATTTATTATATCTTATACAGTATGGAACGGGGTATGCTAGGGGGATTGTATTTCAGGACATTCATCTGGTAAACATTGAAAATCCAATTATAATTGATCAACATTACTGCACTAATTCTGAAAATTCGGATTGCCCCGCACCGGTATGCTTATTATCCATAAAAATACTCTCATCTCACCAAATTAAGATGCAATTCCATATCTAACTTTTACTGATTTTTTTTAATGTATCAGCCAGATGCATCGGCTGTAAAAGTGAGCGATGTTACGTATACGAATATATATGGGTCATCGGCAACAAAGCAAGCTATTACTTTCAATTGCAGTGGAAAGTACAATTGTACTGAAATTGTAACAAACGAAGTTGGAATAACGGGACTTAACGAAATTTCTTACTGCCAAAACACTCAAGGAAAATTTATTGATACCACCCCTCCTATTAATTGTTATTAGATTGTTACCAGCCAGATGCTGTGTTAAAATCCATGTATTTCAACATATTCTACTGATAACCAAGCTATATATATATTACTTTCCATTTAAAACCTTAACTCTCCTCTCTCGGCTCATTAGCTAGTTACATAATATATACAAACATACATGATAACATAAATTTACTTACGCCTAAATATTTACATGATCGATATCGAGCAATACTGGGAAAATATTCTCATGTCCTTCAAACAAGGAATAGAACAAATATATATACAATTACAACAATACATGGGCCTGGAATATACACTAGGTGGGCTAAACTAATAATACAATATATTTATCCACTAACATCCACCCACAGTTTGATTGGGATGATTATGTCGGACGTTTAAATTGGTTCAAAATTATGAGAAGAGCGAAGTAGGTAGACCCTCGGTGAAGATGTCAACATACTGATCAGTTGAGGGAGTACGGAGAACTCGTATGTGGCTTATGGCGACTCTGTCTCGAACAAAATGAAGATCAATCTCTATGTGTTTGGTGCGTTAATTTTGCATAGGGTTCGAGGACATGTATATGGCGTTGATATTGTCACAATGAACAACGATGGCTTTAATTTTGAAGAGGAAAATGTAGTTCATGAAGAGGGTCACGGAGCCAGCAAGTTTTAGCGACTGCATTGGCAGCACCACGATATTTGGCCTCTGCACTAGATCGAAAGATGACACCCTATCATTTTGATTACCATTAAATGAGGTTATCTCCCATGAAGACACAATATCCAGATGTAGATTGTCGTGTGGGCAGATAAGCACCCCAATCAACATCAGAATAAGTGGTGTCAGAAGTTGTTTTGGAGGCATGTATTTGAAGACCAAGGTCAATGGTACAACAAACATCTTTGAGGATCCTTTTCAGAGCATTCAGGTGTTGATCTCGGGTGTCATACATAAAAAGACAAATATGTTGTACTGTGAAGGATATATCTAGTCGGGTGAAGCTTAGGAACTGAAGAACCCCTGCAAGACTGCGATATAGAGTCAGGTCGACAACTAGTGGACCTAAAACATCTATTTCACAAACTAGTTTAGCCGGAGTACGACATGGATTGCAATTAAGCATATTAGCTCGCCGAAGAATGTATGTCGCATATTTTGGTTGAGATAAAAACAAGCCGGATCGAACAACAGAGAATCCCAAAAGATAAATTAGAGCACCTAAATCGGTCATGGAAAACTCATAACTGAGTCGAGATATGATGTGTTGTAGGAAACTAGTATTGGAAGTTGTGAGAATGATGTCGTCAACATATGAGAGAAGATAAGTCTTAATGTTACCTAGTGTGATTCTATTGAAATCCAGTGGTGGTAGCAATTTAAGCAAACCGATGATACCAAGATCGTGGGGCTTGTTTGAGGCCAAAAAGGGAACTCTATAGAAAAAAACATGATCTGGGAAGCTATGATAACGAAAACCTGGTGGCCGATGCATCTAAACAGTCTCCTGAAGGTAGCCGTGGAGAAAACCATTCCTCACATCAAGTTGGTGGTTAAGCCACTTTTTGGATATAGCGATGCTAAGAATAGTGCGTATAGTGGTCGGTTTAACAACTAAGCTAAAAGTCTCATCACAATCAATTTCCTGCAGTTGGTTGCGACCATTAGCTAAAAGGCGAGCCTTGTAGCGAGAAAAGGATCATTCATCATAAAATTTGTGGCGAAAAGCCACGTAGATCTAACAATGTTGACCACATGAGGACGTCGTACAAATTTCTAAGTTTCATTCGATATTACAACATTATAATCGTCATGCATAGCCTGACGCCAGTCATGTAATATGATCGGGGGACAGGAGAATCGGAAGAGACATGACGGTTGAGACGAGTGACAAGTTTGAAAATGCCACTGCACGCCCAAGTGGTCATGGGGTGTGTGGGTGCAATTAAGGATGGTATGATAGGGACTATGGCAGAATGGGTGGATTTGTAATAGGGGTCCGAGAGAGAAGGAGATTATGTATTTGATGATGGGACCGGTCCAGAGAGTGAGGTTAAGGTTGGGTATGAGGATGTCTCGGTAAAGGTGGTATGTTGTTGAGTGGGTGAAATTGTTGCATAAATAAAGCTTCATCCGAATAGGTAGGGGGAATGAGGTTTATAATATCCATGGTTCTAACATTCAAACTGGTATGAGAATAATTACATCCTAATTATTTCTTAATGAGTTATTCTATAATGTATAAAAAACCGTTTATAATTCACTTCTTTTTGTGGAAACTAAAACAGGTGATGATTGTGTTGCTATAAATGGTGGCACGTATGATATTAATGTAACAAGAGTGTTCTGTGGACCTAGTCATGGCATAAGGTACTAGAACATGATATTTATATCTCGATAATCACTTTTACACAAATTTTCCTCTACTAAATGGATGTGATTTTGCAATATCGGAAGCCTTGGGGAAATCGGTGGTCACGACACAGTTGAACAAGTTCATGTAGAAAATTGTAACATCTCAGGAACAACAAATGGGTTACGAATCAAAACGATGTCGGTAAAATTATACAAAATAACTTGATGAACATCTTTGGAGTTTTTAACATAATATTCAATTGTTACTTGAAATCAATCAATTTCTTATATCTTATACAGTATGGAACGGGGTATGCTAGGTGGATTGTATTTCAGGACATTCATCTGGTAAACGTTGTAAATCCAATTATAATTGATCAACATTACCGCACTAATTCTGAAAATACGGATTGCCCCGCACCGGTATGCTTATTATCCATAAAAATACTCTCATCTCACCAAATTAAGATGCAATTCCATATCTAACATTTACAGATTTTTTTTAATGTATCAGCCAGATGCATCAGCTGTAAAAGTGAGCGATGTTACGTATACGAATATATATGGGTCATCGGCAACAAAGCAAGTTATTACTTTCAATTGCAGTGGAAAGTACAACTATACTGAAATTGCAACAAACGAAGTTGGAATAACGGAACTTGACGAAACTTCTTACTGCCAAAACACTCAAGGAAAATTTATTGATACCAACCCTCCTATTAATTGTTATTAGATTAGCCATCCCGATGATGGTGTTAAAATCCATGTATTTCAACATATTCTACTGATAACGAAGCTATATGTATTACTTTCCATTTGAAAGCTTAACTCTCCTCTCTCGGCTCATTAGCGAGTTACAAATTAAATACATACAAACATACATGATAACATGAATTTACTTACGCCTGAATATTTACATAATCGATATTGAGCAATATTTGGAAAATATTCTCATGTCCTTCAAACGAGGTATACAACAAATATATATTCAATTACAACAATACATGGGCTTGGAATAGACACTAGGTGGGCTAAGCTAATAATACAATATATTGATACACTAACATCCCCCCATAGTTTGATCGGAAGGATTATGTCAGACAATCAAACTAGTTCAAAATTATGAGAGGAGCGAAGTACTAGTAGGTAGACCCTTGGTGAAGAAGTCAACATACTGATCAGTTGAGGGAATATGGAGAACTCGTATGTGGCTCATGGCAACTCTGTCTCGAACAAAATGAAGATCAATCTCTATGTTTTTGGTGCGTTGATGTTGCATCGGGTTCGAGGACATGTATCCGGCATAGATATTGTCGCAGTAAACAACAATCGCTTTAATTTTGAAGAGGAAAATGTAGTTCATGAAGAGGGTCATGGAGCCAGCAAGTTTCAGCGACTGCATTGGCAATACCACGATATTCGACCTCTGCACTGGATCGTGAGATGACACCCTGTCATTTTTATTACCATAAACTGAGGTTATCTCCCATGAAGACTCAATATCCAAATTTCGATTGTCGTGAGGTCAGATAACCACCCCAGTCAGCATCAGAATAATGATGAATAAGTGGTGTCAGAAGTTGTTTTGGAGGCATGGATTTGAAGACCAAGGTCAATGGTACAACAAACATCTTTGAGGATCCTTTTCAGAGCATTCAGGTGTTGATCTCGGGTGTCATACATAAAAAGACAAATATGTTGTACTGTGAAGGATATATCTAGTCGGGTGAAGCTTAGGAACTGAAGAACCCCTGCAAGACTGCGATATAGAGTCAGGTCGACAACTGGTGGACCTAAAACATATATTTCACATACTAGTTTAGCTGGAGTATGACATGGATTGCAATTAAGCATATTAGCTCGCCGAAGAATGTATGTCGCATATTTTGGTTGAGATAAAAACAAGCCGGATCGAACAACAGAGAATCCCAAAAGATACATTAGAGCACCTAAATTGGTCATGGAAAACTCATAACTGAGTCGAGATATGATGTGTTGTAGGAAACTAGTAGTGGAAGTTGTGAGAATGATGTCGTCAACATATGAGAGAAGATAAGTCTTGATGTTACCTAGTGTGATTCTATTGAAATCCAGTGGTGGTAGCATGTTGAGCAAACCGATGATACCAAGATCGTGGGGCTTGTTTGAGGCCAAAAAGGGAACTCTATAGAAAAAAACATGATCTGGGAAGTTATGATAACGAAAACCTAGTGGCGGATGCATCTAACAGTCTCCTGAAGGTAGCCGTGGAGAAAATCATTCCTCACATCAAGTTGGTGGATAAGCCACTTTCTGGATATAGCGATGCTATGAGTAGTACGTATATTGGTCGGTTTAACAACTAAGCTAAAAGTCTCATCACAATCAATTTCCTGCAGTTGGTTGCGACCATTAGCTAAAAGGCAAGCCTTGTAGCGAGACAAATATCAATCATCATGAAATTTGTGGCTAAAAACCCATGTACATCTAAGAATGTTGACCACATGAGGACGTCGTACAAATTTCATAGTATCATTCTATATTACAATATTATAATCATCATGCGTAGCCTGACGCCAGTCAAGTAATGTGATCCTGGGACAGAAGAATCGGAAGAGACATGCCACTACTCGCATGAGTGGTCATGGGGTGTGTGGGTGCAATTGAGGATGGTATGAAAGGGACCGTGGCAGAACGGGTGGGTATGTAAGAGGGGTCCGAGAGAGAAGGAGCTTATGTAGTTGATGAATGGTTCGGTCCAGAGAGTGAGGTTAAGGTTGGGTATGAGGATGTCTCGATAAAGGTGGTATGTTGTTGAGTTGGTGAAATTGTTTCATGAAGGTGGGAGCAAATTATTAGGGAAATTTCCTCTACGTTATCAAGAAATGAATATGAAGGTGGGTCATTGGTTGTAACAGATCGAAAACGGAATGAGTTTTTGTCAAAAACGACATGACCAGGTGTGATAAAAATATGCAAGGTGAGGTGTGAGGGGATAATTTATGAAGTGTGAAAATATGTGGGAAACACACACACAACCGAATACTTGTAGGTGATTGTAGGTGGGATGAGCTTTATGGAGGCGATACTGGGGTGTTTCAATTTTATGGATGTAGAGGGAATGAGGTTTAGTAGGTGGATGGTCATGTATAATGCTTCATCCCAATAGGTAGGGGGCATGTGAGCTTGAAGCAAAAGGGTACGAATGATGTTGTTGATGGTACGTATCATTCTTTCAGATTTGCGGTCTTGTTTTTGCAATGTGTGTGGGCATGAGTAATGAAATTGGGTTCCTTGTGTGGCAAAGTGGTCATGAAACTATTGGTTATTGTATTCTCTCCTATTGTCACATTGTATAATTTTGATGGTTTTACCGAATTGAGTTTGAGGAATTTTAGTGAATTCAAGATATTTTGTAACCCTAAAAGCTTTGGATCTATGTTTTCTCTAATTGTACATGCAATATTGTTTCCAAAGCTTTAAGCCTACAACTAATATACAATTGATAAAAACAACATAGAAATGAGTTATAGAGTTACCTCTTTGTTGTAGCTTGTAGAACTTCTTGAGTCTGGCCTTTAAGAACTTAGTGCCCCAAGTGTTGCACCTCAAACAGAATCACACAACACCACCAACAATGGAGGACTTGAGAGAGAATACATACACTCTAAAATCAGCTATAGCTATTCCAAGAACACTAGGGTGCCAATTTTAGGAGCTAATGGGTTTCTTATATAGTGTTGAAAAAGTAGGATTACACCATGTAAACCCTAATGTGCATGACCCTCCATATTCCTTAGGCTCCATGGGTTTAAACCTCCATGGATCATCCATAGGTTCTCACATGGGTTTATCCCAACCTAGGGGATCATGGATCATTGGCCCACACCATAAGAATGAATGATTTTACCAAATCAACCCCTTATATTTAATTATTCTCTTTTGATCACAAAATTAATTCTTGATCAATACTAATTAAATAATATGATTTCATATTAATATATTAGAACTTATAATATATATTAATAAATCATGAATATCCTCTTCTCAAAAGTCCATCCTTACAAATTGGTTTGGTGCAATGCAACCCAAATGGACCATGCTACTCTCTTTGGTCAAGTACATACCAATTATAGTTATGGGCTTAGAAACCTAATCCAAAACTACTGACCAGAAGGTCAGATGTGCCCTGAACCTGTGAGGTCTGGGGCAAAGGACTAGTGGAGATTGATGACTGGATCGTATTCTGATGATTAGAGAGCCGCAATTACTTGGGAGTGTTTCCGTGATATGATCCGCGCTCGCTACATTCCACGTGTCGAGTGGGAGCGACTAGCTCAAGAGTTTTTGGATTTGAGACAGGATGGTGAGACGGTGATGGAGATCATCCGCATGTTCACGAAGAGGCCGATGTTCTGCCCGAAGTTTGCTTCTGAGCAGGCTCAGATGATATGTTATTTGAGCATGCTCAAGACTAACATCTGTCAGTTTGTTGCTACTCAGCGATGTGATACTTTGTTGGAGTTACAGGAGGCCGCTAGGCGGCATGAGTTGGAGATTGAGCTGCAGTTGAGGGAGCAGGGACTCGCCTTCCAGCTTACAGCTGAGGAGGCCAGGGCAGCACCAGACATGGTTTTTGGTATGTTTATATCCCTTATCTTACTGATTATATATGTTTTATGCTTATATGGTTGTACCTGTGAATAGGTACGTTTTTAGTGAACTCCTTACCTGTTTTGGTATTATTTGACTCGGGGGTGATTCGGTCGTTTGTCTCTCAGTCATTTAGTAGGGAGTTCGGTTTGCCAGTAGGAGAGTTAGAGTGTCCGTTGCGATTCTCTATCGTCAACGAACACGGGGTTTTTGCTTCTTCAATTTATCAGGGTTGTGTGTTAGATATCTTCGGGGTATCTTTTCTGATCGATTTGATTCCGATTCCCATGGGGGACGTGTGTGTGATCGTAGGTATGGATTGGCTTAGTCTCTTCGGTGTCATCGTTGACTGCGAGGGTCAGCGAGTGGTAGTTCGAACCCCAAGTGGGGGAGAACTGATTGTGTATGGCGAGGGGACCAGATTGGGATCAGGGTTTTGTTCGGCTGTCAGGGCTCGTCGGTACATTCAGCACGGGTGTGCGGGTTATCTAGTGTATGTGGTGGATACGTGGGTCAAGGAACAGGGTTCAGTATTAGATGTTCCAGTGGTAAGAGATTTCGCTAGCGTGTTTCCGGAGGAGTTACACGGAGTGCCTCCGGAGAGGCAGGTCGATTTTAGAATCAACCTAGTGCCAGGTGCGGCCCCTATCGCCAAGGCGCCGTACCGATTAGCACCACCAAAGATGCAGGAATTGTCATAACAGCTGCAGGAGCTGCTGGGAAAGCAGTTCATTCGTCCGAGCAGTTCTCCATGGGGAGCACCGATACTCTTCGTCAGGAAGAAAGATCGTTCGCACCGGATGTGCATTGACTACCGGGAGTTGAACAAGTTAACGGTGAAGAACCGTTATCCACTCCCGAGGATAGATGATCTTTTCGATCAGTTTCAGGGTGCGTCATGGTTTTCCAAGATAGACTTGAGGTCTGGATATCACCAGGTTAGAGTTAGGGAGGAGGATGTGGAGAAGACCGCGTTTCGGACGCGTTACAGACATTACGAGTTCGTGTTGATGTCGTTTGGGTTCACCAATGCGCCAGTAGTGTTTATGGACCTGATGAATCGGGTCTGCAGGCCGATGGTCGATCGTTCGGTTATTGTGTTCATAGACGATATCTTGGTGTATTCCAACACCCGAGAGCATCACGAGGAACATCTATGGGAGTTACTGGGAGTTCTGAGAGGGGAACGGTTGTATGCAAAGTTCTCGAAGTGTGAATTTTGGTTACGAGAGGTCCAGTTCCTCGGACACCTCGTTAACCAGGAAGGGATTTTGGTCGATCCGGCCAAAATCGAGGCAATTATGCAATGGGAGGTTCCGAAATATCCCTCGGACATCAGGAGCTTTTTGGGATTAGCGAGATACTACCGGAGATTCATTCGGGATTTCTCCAAGATTGCGGTACCCCTCACCTGACGTGGAAGGGGGTAGATTTCCGGTGGGGACCTAAGCAGCAGAGGGCGTTTGAGATCCTTCGACAACGATTGTGCAAGGCCCCTGTCTTGACTCTGCCAGAAGGACTCGAGGATTTTGTGGTGTTCTGTGATGCGTCTATCACGAGACTAGGGGCAGTCCTCATGCAGAGGGTACAGGTGATAGCTTATGCATCGCGGCAATTGAAGTCGCATGAGACGAGGTATCCTTCTCATGATCTGGAGTTGGGGCGGTGGTTTTCGCCCTCAAGATATGGAGACATTACCTATATGGGGTCCGTTGAACCATATACACAGACCAAAAGAGCTTGAGACATATCATGGATCAGCCGAACCTGAACATGAGGCAGCGCAGGTGGCTGGATGTAGTCAAGGACTACGATTGTGAGATCCTTTACCACCCTGGTAAAGCGAATGTGGTTGCGGATGCTTTGAGCCACAAGTCAGCTGGGTCTTCCACTCCAGCGGTATGTTTGAGGATAGCAGTGGACTCTCCGCTGGTGAGTCTAATCAGAGATGCCCAGGTTGAGGGCATGCGACCGGAGAATTGGAAGTTGCAAAGGATCAAGGATGAGAATACCCGGTTTGAGCAGGATAATCGGGGATTATTGACCCGATGTGGCCGATTTTAGGTTTCGATGTCTAGTGGGGTTAGGCAGATGGTTATGGAGGAGGCTCATAAGTCACACTTCTCTATTCACCCGGGGGCCACCAAGATGTACCCGGATTTGAGTTTGAGCTATTGGTCGTCGTGTATGAAGCGCGAGATCGCTTGGTATGTCGAGAGATGCTTGACCTGTAGGATGGTCAAGGCTAAGCATCAGAGGCCGCATGGCAAGCTGCAGCCCTTGGAGATTCCCATGTGGAAATAGGAATAGATCAGGATGGACTTTATCACAAAGCTGCCAAGGACGGCGAAGGGGTTTGATTCCATTTGGGTCATCGTGGATCGATTGACCAAGAGTGCCCATTTCTTGGCCATACGGGAGAGTTCATCGGCCGAGAAGTTGGCCGACGTGTACATCCACGAGATCGTGGCTAGCCATGGGGTTCCGGTCTCCATTTTCTCCGACCGGGATGTTAGATTTACCTCCCGTTTCTGGAAAAAGTTCCATGAGGAGCTGGGCACGCGGTTGCACTTCAGCACAACATTTCATTCGCAGACTGATGGTCAGAGCGAGTGGACCATTCAGACCCTCGAGGATAAGTTGAGGGCATGTGTCATTGATTTTGGTGGGACCTGGGATTCCCACCTACCGCTTGCAGAGTTCGCCTATAACAACAACTATCATTCCATCATTGGCGCCCCACCAGTCGAGCTGTTGTACGAGCGGAGATATCGCACCTCGATTTGTTGGGGTGAGGTTGGCCACTAGGTGATGGGTCGGACGGAGGTAGTCTTGCAGACTACCGAGAAGATTCAGGAGATTAGGCAGCGGCTGCAGACAGCTCAGAGTCGGTAGAAAAGTTACGCCGATCGGCGCCGATCCGAGCTAGAGTTTCAGGTCAGTGACATGGTACTCCTGAAGGTCTCGCCCTGGAAGGGTGTGATCCTCTTCAGGAAGAGGGGAAAATTGGATCCCCGATATATTGGGTCGTTCAGGATCATTGCCAGGGTTGGAAAGGTGGCTTACAGGTTAGAGCTGCCGGAAGAGCTTAGTCGAATACACAACACTTTCCACGTTTCGGAGCTGCGAAAGTGCATCATGGATCAGAAGGTGGTGGTGTCGCTTGATGATATTAAGGTCGATGAGCGCTTGTATTACGTGGAGACAAAGGTGAAGATTCTGAGGATCAAGGAGGTACCAATGGTGAAGGTACAGTGGGAGCATCGGAGAGGGTCCGAGTGGACGTGGGAGCCAGAGGCGGAGATGCGGGAACACTACCTAGAGTTATTCGCTACAACAGACTTCGAGGACAAAATTTAAGTTAAGTGGGGGAGAATTGTAACATCCCAACCATCAGGTATCTTGATTATTCCTTTTAGATTTCATTTTTTTAACGTCTACTTGACGAGTTGACGTTGTGACTCGTCGACTAGCAGCGGGCCAGGACATGTCATTTAATGAGTGACTCGTCGAGTCGGCATGGGGGACTCAACGAGTAGGAGCTGGAAGTGGAAAACCCTAAATTTCAGGGTTTTTCACCCTATATATTGGACCATTAGCGCCTCCCACTATTCTCTATCACCCCTTGAGAGCCGGAAACCCTAATTTTCGTGAGTGGGAGCTTGCAGAGTGTTTTAAGCTTTGAGAAGTGAATTTTGTGAAGGAAACTTGTATATCAAGAGGCTAGCATCAACGATTTCGTGTGGATCCAGAATCCACTCTAGCTTGGGCACGTTTTGGGAGGTAATAAGCTGTTACCTTAACCTCTTTTCTTCTATAATCATTCATATGTGGAGGCTAGGGCTTTCTTTGTTTATTCATTAAGGGATTTTGTTATGGGAGCTAGATCTTAAGCTGAAACTTCAGATCTTTTGAGTCCTAAGTCCATAAAGTTTCCAGCTCTTGCAAGGATGAGACTCTCCTAAGGTGTAAAGCTACATTAAAAACTTAGATTGGTCATTTAGAGCCCCTAGGGCCTTGCAAGCACGTAAAGTTTGCAACTTTATGTGATATACATGCCCTAGAAACTTGGATCTGCAATATGGAGCCGCTACATGGCTTAAAAAGCGTCTGTATGGATGATGGAATGAAGGGACTCAGCGAGTCGCAAGGTCGACTCGGCGACCCACATGAAGATGGCCATGTACTCGACGAGTTGGATGAACAACTCGGCGAGTCGGCTAGGGTTCCTCCCAATCCCTGGACACGTATGAATTCAACGAGTTAAAGGAGAACTCGATGAGCCAATCAAGGATTCGACTAGTCGGTAAGCTACACTCGACTAGTCGAGTCAACATGTATTGTTGACTTTGACAATGGACTTTAACTTTCACCTAGAGTTGACTAGTTGACTTCTGAGGGTATTCTGGTAATTTGGAGATTTATGAAAAAGGGGTTTTATAGTAACTATAGGTGGTGAAGTTCGTGTTTGTGATCCGAAAGTTGAGCTTTCTATTTCGGACGACAGTTGCGAGGTGAGTTATCCTCACTATACTAAGGGGTCTAAGGCACCAAGGTCGGCCCATTGGATATGTTATCCTATCAGTGTTAGATGCTGAATATGAGTTGTTGTTGCATGCTAGTGGTTATGCCAGTTAGGTAGACCTGTAGGACTACCTGTGATGTTATATGATTATTGCATGTTAAGTAGTTATGTTATATGTTATGTGGGTTGGGTTGAGGTTGTACTGCTCCATTCGGTAGCCAACAAACCCTAGAGTATTCCAGATATGAGCTGAGGACCCGGTAGGCATTCCAGACTCGTACTAAGAACTCGATGGCATTCCAGATACGAGCTAAGGGCCCGGTAAGCATTGCAGACTCGTACTAAGGGCCCAGGGGTAGTCCAGCTTGTAAAGGTGTGTACCATTACATGTTGTTTCAGGTTATTATGATATGTTATTGTTGATATGGTTATGTGGACTATATGTGTATCGGTATTTTGGGGGTAACTCACTAAGCTTTCGAGCTTACAGTTTTAGTTTATTGTTTTAGGTACATCAGGGGATCGCGGCAAGGCGAAGGCGTGATCGTACAGCTCCTCATATTATGGTTATGTTTCAAGGAAAACTCTGATAATTAATATTTTGAAAACAAAGTTGTAATGTTTTGATGAACTTGACATGTTTTTAAAAGTTTAAATTGGTTTGAAATTTTGGGTGTTACACTACCAAGATGATTCAGCAAACCAGATAGCGGTTGCAAAATACACAGAGTCTCCAGAAGAGTTATGTCGACCAGCGCCGATCTTAGTTGAAATTCCAGGTTAGTGACATGGTACTCCTGAAGGTCTCATCGTGGAAGGGTGTGATTTGCTTCAGGGAAAGGGGGAAGATGGGTCCCTAATACATCGGACCATTTAGGATCATTTCCAGGGTTGGAAAGGTAGCATACATGCTATATCTTCCGAAGGAGCTTAGTCAGGTCCACAACACTTTCCATGTGTCATAGTTGCGGAAGTACATTGTAGATGTGGGGGAAGCGGTATCATTTGACGATATTCAGGTCGATGAGCGTTTGAATTACGTGGAGAGGCCAGTGACCATTCTAAAGAGGAAGATAAATGTTCTACAGAACAAGGAGGTACCTTTGGTAAAGGTACAGTGGGAGCACAGCAGGTGATCCAAGTGGACATGGGAGTCGGAGGCAAAGATGCGGGAGCACTACCCACACTTGTTCGCCGCAGCAGACGTCGAGGACGAAGTCTAATTCAAGTGGGGGGAATTGTAACACCTCGACTCCTAGGTACAAGTTTTAAGCATATTATAACATAAATATGGACCTACTCGACGAGTTGCTTGCCCCCCAACTCATCGTGTAGAGGCGGGTTAGCCCGTGTAGATTATTGGATCTACTTGACGAGCCGGACGACCCGGACTCAACGAGTAGGAACTGGGAGATGAAACCCCAATTTTTAGGGTTTGCACCGTATTTAAAAGACCTTAAGTCCCTTCCTCCAATCCTTTACCACCCCCTTGATGGCTGAGAGAAACACTAATTGATATTACCTTGTTCTTGAGTGTTTGTGAGGTTTAAAGAGTGATTTTGGTGCATTTTGTGAAGGATGTGTGAAGTATAAGAAGCTTGGGGCAGAGAAGAGCTTGTGGATCTGACACTACTTCAGCTTGGCATCATTTTGAAGGTATCAAGTCGATACCTTGGCTTATCTTTAGCTAAATCTCTTCATGTTTGGGTTTAGTCTTTAGAACATTTGGGAGTCATTTCGAGTATTGGGGTAAGATTTGAAGTTGTAACTTCAGATCTGAACTCCCCTTGGTCCCTATACCTATAAAGTTATGAGATTTGGAAAGCTAAGGCCCTTCCTTTTAGGTTAAACCTTCCCTTTCACTTGGTTTTGACATTTAGGGCCATGCATGTACTTAAAGTTTGTAACTTTACATGGAAAACATGCCCTAGGAGGTTGGATCTGTAATATAGAGCTTTGGGATGGCTTAAAAACATCTGTATAAGTAATGGACTGCATGAACTCAACGAGTCGCTTAGCCGACTCGGCAAGTCGGATGAAGGTTGCCCGTATTTGACTCTACATAAAATCGGCAAGTCAGTAAGAGGACTCGACAAGTCAGTTAGGGTTTTCCCTGACTTCTAGACACGTATAGACTCGACAAGTTGCTTGGAAACTCGGTGAGTCGGTTAGGGTTTTATGACTTTCTGAGTTTTTAAGGAACTCGACGAGTTGCTAGCTACACTCGATGAGTTCGGTCAACGTGGGTTGTTGACTCTGACCGTTGACTTTGACTATGATCATGGCTTGACCAAGTTTGACTTATGGGGGATATTTTGGTAATTTGGGAATTTATGGAAGAGGATCATCGGTGGATGTAAGTGTTGGACTTGGAGCTACACTTGGTGGAGTTTGACTTTATCGATTCGAGCAACTTGTGAGGTGAGTTCTCCTCACTATATCAACTAGGTCTAAGGCACCAATGCCCGCCCTTATCAGATTTGTATCCGGGTTCATTGCATGATATGCATATTGATTTACATCTTGGTAGTTAGGATGGTGATATGCTTAGTGACCTGGTTAGGTCAATATCCTGGTATATGAGATGATGCTATGTTAGTGACCGGTTAGGTCTGTATCCTGGTTATAGGATGTTGTTATGAGTGGTGATATGTTAGGTCGGTTTCATTGTTATATATGCTAACATATGATATTTATGTGCACATGTTTGTTTGATTGGGGGTTGGGTTGAGGCAGTCCTGCTTTGTGCTGAAGCCCAACATACCTAGCGCGGTCCGGATAGATTGAAGGTCTTGCAAGGGGGTTCAGTCAAGACGAAGGCCCGGCGAGCGGTCCGGATAGGTTGTAGGACCTGCGAGGTGGTCTAGACATGCCGAAGGCTCGAAGAGCAGTCCAGATAGGCTGAAGGCTTGCGAGGATGTCCAGTCAGGCTGAATGCTCATTATGCATGTTGTTTGTTTATATGTTTATATGATATGGTTATATCTGTATGGTGTTGGTATTTTGGGGGTAACTCACTAACCCTTCGAAATTACATTTATAGATTATTGTTTCAGGTACTTCTGATGATCGCAGGAAGGCAAAGGCATGATCGTACAGCTCCTCATATTTCATGATTTTATGATTTGATTCTGGGATACTCTGTTAATATACTATTTTGAAAACAAGTTTTGTAATAATGTTTGGTTTTGAAATGTTTTAAAAAGTTTAAATTTGGCATGATTTTTATGAACGTTACAATGTTGTCAAATACTGCCACCTCATATTTTAACATTTTATAACATGAAGGGGGGGGGGGGGGGGGGTCCCATGTTATAACATGATGTTAAGAGGAGACAGAGAAAGAGAGAAAAAGATACGGAAATAATTTTATTGGGTATTGCCTCTCGTGTTCATTAGCACATTTCATAACGTCACATCTCATAACTAGAGGCGGGGGCGGTACGTGTTCCAGCCATTGTAACGACATTAAGGAGCCTCCACGTAGGCAAAAACGTCCCACCACGGGCGCGTACCGAATAGTCTTAAAGACATTATAACCCATAATAACATCCAATTATAATATTGAATAGTGGAAATAAAAGGGCATTTTTGTCCATTTATTATGAAACATTGTTATTTTGGTCTTTTTAAGTTTATATAACATTCCTTTGGTTGTGTATTATAAAGTATTGCATCTTTTTTGTTTAACTAAGTATTATTTTTATTTATGTCATTACTGTTATATTATTTATTACTTTTTTATTTAACTAAGTATTATTTTTATTTATGTCATTACTGTTATATTATTTATTACTTTATAATTTCCTGCACACACAACACATACAAGTACCATTTCTATAAGTTTTTATGATGGGTACCAAATTTGTTTTATAGAAAAAATAGGACTATAACTCTATAAAGTCGATATTTTTTATTTTCTTGTAGTAAATGACTCTTTTACCCCTAAGCTTACAGCACTATTAAAAACATTTGAACCCATAATAACATCCGATGTTTTTACTGTAGTTATTAATTTTTGTTGTCTATGTAAAAAATTTAATTGTACTACCCGTGGTTTCTACGAGTGGTAATATAGTTTAATATGCATTCTAACTTTTTGTAAGCAATATTACTTCAAAGAAGAAAAAAAAAGCATCTTAACTAGTATTGGGTGGTTGTTTATTTCTTAGGTGGTAACGGCGAACACCATATTCAAATCACAGTCAAACAATATATATAGCAATATATATATTGGTCAAACATTTTTATGAAATCGTATCTTATATAAAATCTAAAAGTTATTTGGAGACGCAAAAACGACTTATATTTCCTTACACAAAGATACTCCTGATGATAAATATATGTACATATAAATGATAATCAACTCGATCCATGCATTAATTTTGAAGTGGGAGAATCTAAATTTTCATACATATGATCTAGCTAATCCATCATTTTCTCACAGTATTTATAGGAAATGAATGGAGGGGGCATGGCAAGTGTAATCAAAACACAAGATCAGAGTTACCTGCTTCAATTGATTTCAAAGAAATGGTAAGATAATTGATTGTCCATGAATGGATGCTTAAAAATGCAATACTATTCTTCAGTACTCCACCTTTTCTCGATCTGCAGGGTTTCTTGATGGTAGTCTTGTTGAGCATGTCTTGTTTATCATTTGGCTCGAAAATCACAAGTGTTGCCACCTACGATGTAACATCTTATGGTGCAAAAGGAGATGGAAATACAGATGACTCCAGTGTAATTAAATTAATAATATCTTCAAATTTTGAATCAAAAGAGATTGATGTATCATGCAAATTAAAGAACGCAAAAATCAGTTAACCTTTTTCTATGTACGTTCATTGTTGCAGGCTTTCCTTCGAGCATGGGACGATTTATGTGGAGATATGTCGCCAGAACCGACATTGATAATTCCATCAGACAAGACATTTTTGATAAACCCGGTGGCATTCAATGGTCCATGCAAATCCCAAAATGTAAATATTAAGGTAAAATGAACAGTTATCTATCTTTTCATTTGAGGCTATGATGTTAATTCATAAAAAAAAAAAAAAATATTAATCTAATATTTTTTTAAATGATGGGTAGCTGTTGGGTAACATCACTGCACCGAAGATTCTCGATGGATGGAAAGGTTGCATTAAGAATAACATTTGGATATACTTCACATCCGTGCAAGGACTCAAGATCCAAGGACCTGGTCAAATTGATGGCCAGGGATCCATTTGGTGGAAAAAGGAGGTCGAATTAATTTAATATTAAACGAAAAAAAAAAAAGTAAAAACCATCCAATTAATTCATAGTTCCTTTTTATTTGCAGGGGCAAACTAAAACCAATGCATGCAATCGCCCAACTGTAAGCCGTCTTTTTTTTTTAAAAAAATGTTAAGGACTTGAAAGAATTTAAGTTTCGTGATAACTGACATGTATACATTTGTTTAGGCTTTACACTTTAATTCTTGTAACGGCCTTCAGTTGAGTGGTACAAAACATATCAACAGCCCGAAGATACATATGAGTATCAATGGTTGTGAAGGTGTAGATGTTGGAAATATTCAAATTTTTGCTCCTGGAGTCAGCCCCAATACTGATGGGATAGACATCAGTTATTCTTTCCATGTTAATATCCATGATTCTAACATTCAAACTGGTATGAGAATAATTACATCCTAATTATTTCTTAATGAGTTATTCTATAATGTATAAAAAACCATTTATAATTCACTTCTTTTTGTGGAAACTAAAACAGGTGATGATTGTGTTGCTATAAATGGTGGCACGTATGATATTAACGTAACAAGAGTGTTCTGTGGACCTGGTCATGGCATAAGGTACTAGAAAATGATATTTATATCTCGATAATCACTTTTACACAAATTTTCCTCTACTAAATGAATGTGATTTTGCAGTATCGGAAGCCTTGGGGAAAACGGTGGTCACGACACAGTTCAACAAGTTCGTGTAGAAAATTGTAACATCTCAGGAACAACAAATGGGTTATGAATCAAAACGGTGCCGGTAAAATTAGATATAATAACTTGATGAACATCTTTGGAGTTTTTAACATAATATTCAATGGTTATTTGAAATCAATCAATTTATTATATCTTATACAGTATGGAACGGGGTATGCTAGGGGGATTGTATTTCAGGACATTCATCTGGTAAACGTTGAAAATCCAATTATAATTGATCAACATTACTGCACTAATTCTGAAAATTCGGATTGCCCCGCACCGGTATGCTTATTATCCATAAAAATACTCTCATCTCACCAAATTAAGATGCAATTCCATATCTAACTTTTACTGATTTTTTTTAATGTATCAGCCAGATGCATCAGCTGTAAAAGTGAGCGATGTTACGTATACGAATATATATGGGTCATCGGCAACAAAGCAAGCTATTACTTTCAATTGCAGTGGAAAGTACAATTGTACTGAAATTGTAACAAACGAAGTTGGAATAACGGGACATAACGAAATTTCTTACTGCCAAAACACTCAAGGAAAATTTATTGATACCACCCCTCCTATTAATTGTTATTAGATTGTTACCAGCCAGATGTTGTGTTAAAATCCATGTATTTCAACATATTCTACTGATAACCAAGCTATATATATTACTTTCCATTTAAAACCTTAACTCTCCTCTCTCGGCTCATTAGCTAGTTACATAATATATACAAACATACATGATAACATAAATTTACTTAGGCCTAAATATTTACATGATCGATATCGAGCAATACTGGGAAAATATTCTCATGTCCTTCAAACAAGGAATAGAACAAATATATATACAATTACAACAATACATGGGCCTGGAATATACACTAGGTGGGCTAAACTAATAATACAATATATTTATCCACTAACATCCACCCACAGTTTGATTGGGATGATTATGTCGGACGTTTAAATTGGTTCAAAATTATGAGAAGAGCGAATTAGGTAGACCCTCGGTGAAGATGTCAACATACTGATCAGTTGAGGGAATATGGAGAACTCGTATGTGGCTTATGGCGACTCTGTCTCGAACAAAATGAAGATCAATCTCTATGTGTTTGGTGCGTTAATTTTGCATAGGGTTCGAGGACATGTATATGGCGTTGATATTGTCACAATGAACAACGATGGCTTTAATTTTGAAGAGGAAAATGTAGTTCATGAAGAGGGTCACGGAGCCAGCAAGTTTTAGCGACTGCATTGGCAGCACCACGATATTTGGCCTCTGCACTAGATCGAAAGATGACACCCTATCATTTTGATTACCATTAAATGAGGTTATCTCCCATGAAGACACAATATCCAGATGTAGATTGTCGTGTGGGCAGATAAGCACCCCAATCAACATCAGAATAAGTGGTGTCAGAAGTTGTTTTGGAGGCATGTATTTGAAGACCAAGGTCAATGGTACAACAAACATCTTTGAGGATCCTTTTGAGAGCACTCAGGTGTTGATCTCGGGTGTCATACATAAATAGACAAATATGTTGTACTGTGAAGGATATATCTAGTCGGGTGAAGCTTAGGAACTGAAGAACCCCTGCAAGACTGCGATATAGAGTCAGGTCGACAACTAGTGGACCTAAAACATCTATTTCACAAACTAGTTTAGCTGGAGTACGACATGGATTGCAATTAAGCATATTAGCTCGCCGAAGAATGTATGTCGCATATTTTGGTTGAGATAAAAACAAGCCGGATCGAACAACAGAGAATCCCAAAAGATAAATTAGAGCACCTAAATCGGTCATGGAAAACTCATAACTGAGTCGAGATATGATGTGTTGTAGGAAACTAGTATTGGAAGTTGTGAGAATGATGTCGTCAACATATGAGAGAAGATAAGTCTTAATGTTACCTAGTGTGATTCTATTGAAATCCAGTGGTGGTAGCAAGTTAAGCAAACCGATGATACCAAGATCGTGGGGCTTGTTTGAGGCCAAAAAGGGAACTCTAAAGAAAAAAACATGATCTGGGAAGTTATGATAACGAAAACCTAGTGGCGGATGCATCTAACAGTCTCCTGAAGGTAGCCATGGAGAAAATCATTCCTCACATCAAGTTGGTGGATAAGCCACTTTCTGGATATAGTGATGCTAAGAATAGTACGTATAGTGGTCGGTTTAACAACTAATCTAAAAGTCTCATCACAATCAATTTCCTGCAGTTGGTTGCGACCATTAGCTAATAGGCGAGCCTTGTAGCGAGAAAAGGATCATTCATCATGAAATTTGTGGTGAAAAGCCACGTAGATCTAACAACGTTAACCACATGAGGACGTCGTATAAATTTCTAAGTTTCATTCGATATTACAACATTATAATCGTCATGCATAGCCTGACGCCAGTCATGTAATATGATCTTGGGACAGGAGAATCGGAAGAGACATGACGGTTGAGACGAGTGACAAGTTTGAAAATGCCACTGCACGCCCAATTGGTCATGGGGTGTGTGGTTGCAATTAAGGATGGTATGATAGGGACCATGGCAGAATGGGTGGGTATGTAATAGGGGTCCGAGAGAGAAGGAGATTATGTAGTTGATGATGGGACCAGTCCAGAGAGTGAGGTTAAGGTTGGGTATGAGGATGTCTCGGTAAAGGTGGTATGTTGTTGAGTGGGTGAAATTGTTGCATAAATAAAGTTTCATCCGAATAGGTAGGGGGAATGAGGTTTAGTATGTGGATGGCCATGTACAAAGCTTCATCCCAATAGGTAGGGGGCATGTGAGCTTGAAGCAAAAGGGTACGAATGATGTTGATGGTACGTATCATTCTTTTAGATTTACGGTCTTTTTTTTGCATTGTGTGTGGGAATGAGAAATGAAATTAGGTACCTTGTGTGGCAAAGTTGTCATGAAACTGTTTGTTATTATATTCCCTCTTATTGGCACATTGTATAATTTTGATGGTTTTATAGAATTGAGTTTAAACAATTTTAGTAAATTTAAGATATTTTGCAAAGACATCAGCTTTTTGTTTTACTAGATAAGGCTAGAGACTGTGTGTGTGTGTGTGTGTTTATGTGTGTTTGTGTATGTGCATGTGATGATCTAGAAAATAATGTAATATCGTAAACCACCAACATTATAAAAGGGAGAGGTCCAAAGATTAGAGTGCATAATATCAATAGCATTTGCCACAATTGAATCAGAATTAGTAAATGGAAATTTAATGCGTTTGCCAAGTTGACAAGCTTGACACTGTTCATGCAATTGATTGTTATTACAAGAAGTTGAATTTATTGAAATTAAGGAATCAAAAACTTTATTTTCGAGGTGACCGAGACGCTGGTGCCAAATAGTTGAAATAGAGGAGACATAGGCGTGAGGTAGGGATGGAAGAACTGAGTAAAGAGGGTTGTCACTATCACATCATATTATAGGTTGACAGGTCTAATAATCCTTGACTGTGATCGGTGGCGCCAGTGTCCATTATCCACTACCATGGTTGTGGATCTTGAAGAGACATGCTACAAAAAAATTTCCGAAGAGCAATAAGTTGATACGAATGGAACCAGTTCCAAGGAAGTAAGATAGAGCCACCACTAGGACGTCCAACAGATGAGCCCACATTCATATTTGCCAGAGGTTGTTGATTTCACTGTTGTGGAGCCAGACCAAGGAGGTCATTGGACTATTGTTATAGGCGAGCTATTAAAGAGGCCCATTGTGGTCGTTATTGATTTGTTCCAGAATTCCAATGGATCTGAGGAGGGGTCGGTGGTGGAGGATTAATGGACAAAACCATACGACTGAGACGGAGGTCGACAAGAGGATGCAGTTGTTATCGACTGTCAGCAGCCTGCTGCCTGTCAAATCGCCAACTGCATGTCGATAATTCCTCTGATCATGGCACTGAAAATTTTTGTTATTGGTTCGTTGATTTTCAACAGTCCTGATGTGAAGAATGGCTAGAGACGAAGTATGGCTAGTATGTGCTGAAAAATATTAAGGATGAGTAGTGACTAGGTGTTGTTCTTCTAGTGAGATCATAGAGCAACATTCCAAGAAGTTGTCCAAGGGAGATCTATGACGTATGAGGGTTGCAAAATGTGCATACTAGGGAGATAACCTATTAATGGTATAAATTACTAGGTGTTTGTCTTGAACCTTGGATTAAGCATCAAGATTTTACAAGAGGTCAACAAGATGTTGAATATTAGAATAGTAGGTTGTTACGGTGGAGTCCCTTTTGGTGAAGTTGTGGAGTTCCGTATCGATTTGCATTGTTATATCTTCTTTTTTGTCTCGAAATAGTCTTTCCAAGTGAAGCCATACATCCTTTGCGTAGGATTTTTTTAGAACCATTTAAATAAGAGTTTGGGACATTGTGGTGTATATCCACATCAACACAATAGCGTCGACATTCTTCTAAACATCATCCATAGGTTTGGCTATAGGAGCATCATGAGTAGCATCAACATGATCAATAGCATCATGTGCTTGATAGTGTGTGAGGAAGAGAGCCCTCCAAGAATCATAGTTTATGCGCTCTAAATCAAGTACGGGTGGGATATGAGACTTAATGTTTGTGGTTGTAAATACTTTGTGGGGGGGGGGGGGGAAGAGGTGGAGTATTAGCAGACATGTTGCCATGATAATATGAAGGAGATAGGTGGTGGGAGTAGGGTTCTAGTGATGCAAGGGAGGATATGTCCCTGTTCTGAATGGAAAGGATATGGAGTAGGAGAAAAAAGAGGAGAATTTACTTTGATACCATATTGAGCAAGACTAGGAAAATATTCTCGTGTCCTTCAAGCGAGGTATACAATAGATATAAATACAATTACAATAATACATGGGCTTGGCGTATACACTAGGGGGGCTAAGCTAATAATACAATATATTGATACACTAACAATGGATTAAATCTGAACAGTAGCTATGAGATACGAAATCAATTACGAATGTTAACCAACTGTGTTATCGGACTTAATCTAGAACCATTTAATCAATAAATTACTGATACATGTAGGAATTAGGAAAATGTTGTATTTTTATTAGTTTAGCAGCTGGTGATTCGTTTTATAATCAAGACCCTCTCATCCGTGATTTTTTCCATGATTTGTAAGTCCATGAGTTGTTTGCATATTTCTGTTGTTTATGGACTTCTTTTTTTTTGTTGCTGAATGCTTTATAAATTTATGCATTTGAAAAATGTTCAATTGCTTTTACCTAATTACCATGTGACGTACCTTGGGGGTCGTGGTGGGGGTTAATGCTCTAGGGATATCTGCAAGCCCTCCGACCCTAATAAAATGATTACTCGTTGTAATTTTCCGGTATCTATAACATTTTTGTACATACGCATCAATGCCCTGCAACAACTTAGCACTCTGGGGATCCAAGCAAACCGGATCCCAATCAAAATTTCTCTACAAATACAAAAAAATTAGTTAATTAAATACCAATCACAATTAAACTTAAAATATTATCATATAAATAATTTACCTTTCGATGTGTGAATGTGTCTTTCCTTATACAGACATATACACTATACATTATGTAACTTCCCCCTTTGGCATGTACCACAATATTGTCCGCTTTAGGCTCCCATCACGAAAACTTCCTGAGGGGTCACCCATCCCTAAATTGTTTCCACCCGGGCTCGAAATGATCCTCCTTTATACTCATGACCAACCCGATGATATTCTACCTCAAATTGGTGAATGCTACGATCCCATCACAGACTTACAGCACTTATATTCTATATGTCAATCCAGTGAATGCAACGGCCATCCCGCAGTCTTAAAACATGTCTAACCAGCCATGGTTACCACCCATGGTCTTACCACACCTATACCTTTGAGTTGAACCCGCATCCGACTGAATTCCAAGCAGGTATGCGGGTCATGCTTCGAACCCCAAAGCCTTCAATAAAAACAAAGAGGAAGTGAGGCTCTAACACAACCCTCAACCTGGATCCACCCACAAGCCTACTATACATCACAAAGAAGACATCGACCAACTGTTGGAAGTTTCTTGAACTCCCGACTTACACAACTACAATCCAGATGGCCACTTGAGTCATATCTCCTCCTGACTGGGATGTGAAACTTATCCTAGTTCCACACCCGATCCATCTCCCGGATTTCTGAATGATTCTCCCCTACTTGGATTTGTCAAAGACCATAACCCTTGCTTTGAACTGTCGAATCTTCACCCCAACTCCCCATCCTCCCCAACATTTCTAAATTTTAGCCATCACCAACCCTTACGATAGTAAAATTCCCCTGGTACTTCCAATGGCCAAACAAGCTCATGTGGCTGCCACATTTATCTTCTTGCTACTGTTCCTTCCCTAGCAACGGTAGTGATTGGATCCTAAGGTCCTGCCGTAGATGAATGCCAATTCCACTTGAACGATGCTATCACACCCGCACTCTGACTTTGCTGAAAAACTAATCCTTCTTACTCCACTAAAGATCTCTCAATCAAAACCCCTGAACTGATCCCAACAAAGAACCAGAATGATCACCCAAAAAACAAAATCCCACTTAGCAAGATACGACCCACGAATGACTCTTGGCATACAAAATGGCACATAACAATCATTGATGGTACACCCAGACAAAAAACAAAAAACTAACCTAGAGATACTACTTACCCTACCCACAAGATACAAAAGTAATATAACTACTGATTATATTTAAGAGGAATGCAATGGATAACATACCCGTGATAGCATCTACATAAATCTCGACCTCCTCTTCCTGTCGAAATACCTGCGATGGAACCTGAGCTGCTCCAACCACTAAGCGTGGGCAATTCGCCCTTATATGACATGGCTAATGACACAATTCTACCTCCAGGGTGCATTCTTGGTGGTTGTGGCCCATCCATTCGCACCTGCCACACTTAGACTTTTTGTGCACATACTCATGTTCCCCTTTATCCTTCATGCCACCATGACGACCCATGGGGTCTTTAATACTAGCCAAGGAAACGTCCAACTGCTTAGATTTATGAGTCGTACCTTGAGTCCGCTTCGTCTTCCCCAGTTGCCTATCCGAACCAATCTATTGCTCGTGGGTTACCCCGACTATCCCATCAACCGTCTGAACAGCCAAGGTCCTACCCTCAAACCTGGCGACCAATCTACCAATGACACACCCAATGATGTCGGGTAACTCTTCGTGTAAGGCTTGCGAAACTTATGTTGCAATCCAATCATGTGATTGATCCCCCTGAAAATATGGTGCATAACTCACCTCTGATCCCAAATGAAAAGAACTAGCAATAGGATCCTCCTTCCTAAACGATCGATTCTAGGGCTCCACAAGCTTTGGGCTCCAGATGAGCCCCCAACTGCCTCGCTACAATCTAGGTCTAAAAAGCCCTGAGATGACCATTCAAGAGCTTCAAAATCCCCTCCTTGACTAAACCAAAGATCACAGAAATCCATTCCAAAATACAGTGGGTAACCTCTGATAAGATGAACTCCCGCATGCGCTCATCAATCGGCCCAATACCTGCACCTAAGCCTGAATCTGAACCCGAACCTTCTTCCCCCGTGCTTATAACCAATATGAAGAACAACCATATAATTGATCAGAACATATCTAAGAATCCTTATCTCACAGGCTTCCTAGATTCTCCCAGACCCTACTCGATTCGAGTACGGATCATGTGATTCCAATAGTATGGGCCCAATACTACCTTCCACACCTACCCATACTTTCCTCCAGAATCATCCTGAATCCTCTAAGTCACCTTCTAAATCGATACTACAATGCTCTCAAAACAGCGCAACTAAACCCAACGAAACACTACCTAAGCTTTCCTAAGTTTCTGACTACACCCTGCCATCAGCTGCTGAAGAACTCCTCATAATGTCAGTTACCTACCTCATGAATACAATCACATGCAACAAAGCTTAGATAATCCTTCGAGTAAAAGACTCGTCCTTAAAACGGTGAGACTCAAACGAGAGCTATGCAATAGGATCAAATCCATCACTCTGAGATTATCCAACTTTTGTCACATGTGACTTGACATATTCACTTAATAGCTAACTCATATCACTTATGAGTTCCACAAAGTACAAAACAAGAATCATTCGTGTAGTAACATTCCAATCCATAGAATAACCAAGAACATCCAATCCCATATACTACAACTCATGCTAGGAACTTCCACTCTCAAGGTCAGTTGCCTTATGCATGCAAATTATACACAATACAGGATCAAATAGATTGTCGAATAAAAGATTCTACCCTAGGAGCAGAACCAAATGAAGAACAGGAAATAAGTCCAAATCAATATTTTTTTGGGCTATACAATCCTAACCATACACTACTAGAAAAACATCCTTTTACAACACGCGAACCATGACACGCGTTGTTTTATGATACGCAATAGTTTGTGCCCTAAAAATAATGTCTACTCTCGGAAAATTAGAAGGATTTAGGGCACGCATTTTCACGCGTGCTAAAATAAGTGCCACATTGAAAAAAAATAAAAACACGGAGGGCACATAACTTAAAATGCACGTCCTCTATGTATGTCGCTTTATATTTTTTTAATGAAACGCGGGGTCAGTTGTTTTGGGGGAAATGAAATTCCGAAAAGTTTGAAAGGCCTGCCATGAAGGGACGGTTCTACTTCTTTTTTCAAAAACCCTATTCAACATATGCTGACTCTCACACGCACAAACTTATCACTATCTCTATCTCTATCTCTCTCTCTCAAACACACACACAAAATTGAAGGGACGATTCTAGGGCTTTTTTCAAGAACCATTCAAAACGCAATGGAGTCCTCTCTACAATAGGTTGGCGACATCGTCTCACCTCACTTCGTCGGCGACTATGACTCCTTGAAGATTTGGGGTTGTGCTCGGTGTTGTACTCGGTGATTCAGCAACTAACTGAGGTCTAAGGTTACATGGTTTTGTTTGGTACTAATGGAAATAGAGAATATATTGTTTTTACAATCAGATAAGCCTTCTTCTAACCGGTATGCCCCCTCTTCTCTCTTTAATTCGATCACAACTTCGTCCTTACCCTTGCTCTTCTTATTATTTTTTGGCTGATGTTTTACCTTGAGGAATATACTGTGGAGGCGATGTCGGGGGCAAAGAAGGAATTTTAGCAGTGGAACTTATTCCATCTGATGGAGGAGATGCTTGAGGAGGGGCATTTTCAGGGGCATTTTCAGAAATATGAAGTTTTTCCCATATATCAGAACAGTTAGTCTTCCAAAAATTCATAGAGGTACTTCCATTTGGCATTCTTTTTTATGATCTTTTACCATTTATTAGGGTCCTCATGGATGTATATCGCATGGGCAATCTTGGTGTTGTTTTCGATGTGCCAAGGCAATGGGACTTTTGACACCAAAAAGCATTGGAAGATCTTGTGATGTCCCTCATTTTACCTGTGTATGTGTTGTTGTGCCCCTCATTTGAGCCCGACTACTTTGTAGGTTGGCTATCTGTTGTCTAAGCCTGATCAATTGGCGTGCTAAAATCTTTGTTGCTGCCTGATCAAACCACATGTTACTACTCATTAATAGTTAGACGTAATCAAAAAACTTAGGAATCCTAATTTAAGTAGATCTTTATTGCACACCAATTGTTTGATGATATGCCTTAGTGACAATGTGTATGATTTTTTTCTTTTTATATGATAATTAGCAATCTTGCTGCTATAAGAGAGATGATCTGATGGCTAAAGGTAATTAAGAGACATGATTAATCATAGAATGTTGAAATAGGACAAGAAGAAGAAAATGTTCTACATTCCTAATGCTTTATGTATGTTCTAGTTGATTCTCAATTTGGGATCCCATTAATGGATCTCAATTATAATTAGATAGTGGTCATTGCAAAATGTTTTTAGAATAAGAGGAATCGGAAAGCTTGATAATTATTATTCTCATGTTTGTGTGTATGTATACGTCATGAATCATGATTTATTATTTTTCCTATATTTCTTATGCATTAATTAACAAGTCTGACTTGTCAACATCTGTAGAATGCAAATGATCCTACAATAGGATTCTTGTTTGATAGAATGGACCATCTTTGCTAACTAGTATGAAAATACATTGCAGGTGAAGCTTTAAAGGTTTAACTACCCTTTTTCCCTTGACAATCGTTAGGTAATTATACTAAACAATCGTTGGGGAATTATAATCATCAATCGCCATGTGGTTAAACCAAAATTGATGACATTCATTATCTGAACATGTTTTAATCTAAATCTTTTCGTGATATGCATTTGATAGAGGTTTCTGTTTGATGCTTGTAGTGATACAACATTGATCATTTCAATGGTAGCTGTTGCTGCTTCTTTAGCACTTGGTATTAAAACAGAGGTTAGTGAATCAACAAGTTGATCAGAAACTAAAAACACAAGCATTGGTTATTGGAGAGGTAATAAAAATAAATGTTTCTTACATTTTTTTTCCAAAAATTTATATATGTAGTTCGTTCACTCATTGAGATGGGAATTTAACATAAATTCCTGAAACATGATTTCCTTCTCGATAAATTATCTCTTCAAACTCCAATTTATATCATAACTGAAGGAAGTGAGCCATAGTATTTCACACGTTTCTTCACATGGTATTCAACCAAATCTTAAGTAAGTTGTTTTATTATATATAGTTTTTAACGAGTTTAATCTGTTAAAGCCATAAATATGTAAATATTTAACGAATTGTATCTGTTAATATGATTGCAGATGCACTGAAACTCGTTCCAAAGGAAACTGTCTATAATAAAAAAATGGAGGTTGTCCAACCTTGAATAATGTAAGACACAAATTCCGTATTTATTTCTTCAAGACTGTTTGTTAAAAATGATGAATATTAATGGAAGGATAAAATGGTGATTTGGTGTGATTAATAAGAAGATGTTTTATGTTTATAATTTTATGATTAGAAACCAAAAAGGCGAGCACCTGTGTCATCACATGGAGGAAGGTCTGTAGCAACAGAAAAACCACAATGTTCTAGAAGCGTGTCATTTAGCCCAGATCGAGTTCGTGTGAGAGGCAGATCTCCAGCCTTTAATGCTCTTGCTTCCACATTTGAGAATGCAAATGCAAGAAATCTGTCAACTCCTCCACCCCTTGTGAGAAAACCGTATCCAAAATCCGGTGCTACCGATTCCCCTAATGTCGTCGTGCGATCCACCGCTATAACATCACTAACCGCCACTTTTGAACAACCGCCGCCACGAGAACCTCTCATGCCTCGTTCTGTGAAACGTAAGATTTCTTTCATTGTCTTAACTAGAGATGGGAACCTCAAGTAAATTACATTTTTGGTCCCAATAAGTTTTCTCTTTAAATTTTGGTCCTTGTGATATTTACTAAATGATCATTTTAAACTGATTAAATAAATAAAGTTAGTGAAAGTTGTTATAATGCATGGCCCATGAGCCTATTCTTTTTGAAGATATTTTGTGTCAAATAGTCGACATGATTGGACCAAAGGCAATAAATAAACTACTGTTAATTTTGTTTGCATGAGTATTTTAATACTAATAGCATGGTTTGGTTTTTATTTGGTGTTGTAAGATGAAGGGTATTTTACACTAGGTGACATGAAAGGAAGCAAACTTGCAGGAAGTGTTTTCAATATCAAGGGCAAAATTGCAGGAACTTCATATAGAAATAGGACTAATTTTGGAAAATGAAGGAATTTCTATTGGTATTGTGACTGCTATTACAGCTCCTGCAAGCATTAGAGTTGATTTTGGAGGAAATGGAGGCCATGCGGGAGCTACTTTAATGCCACAAAGGTAATAAAATAAACAATTCTTTATAAATTTTGTTTATTATTATTATCTTTTTTGTATGACATATTTGAGTCTTATACATAATTTTGGAATAGAAATGATGCAGGTTTGGCTGCTGCTGAGCAGGCACTAACTGTGGAAAAACATGTTCTTGAATCTGGATCCATAGACACTGTTGGTAATCTTTTTTTCTCAAAATCACTTTCATTATCATTTATCCTTAAAATGTTGTTTTTGTTGAAGGTATATTGGAGTTGCATCTTGGAGCAATCAACAGCATCCCTAGAAAAGCACACATGGAAATATGTGCACTTATTATAATACACCACAAAAATTCAAAAACTAAAGGGTAGTTTTTCTTTTATCTCATTTCTTATGATTTACAAAAAAGTATTGATTCAGAACAATTTCAAGATCATCATTCAGTTGAGGTAATAATATCATCTGTTTTACAATTTTACTTATTTAGTTTCATGTTTTTTTCTCTTTTATCTCATTTCTTATGACTTACAGGTAAGTTGGGTTGGCTGGATCTAACGATGATTGGAACATTGGGATGCTTGAAGAGTTGTCTGATAATCAGAATATATATCTATGCTTTCTGGACAAGTAAGTGATTATTATAAATATGTTGATGTATATGATATAATGATTTTCCCCCTTTCTTTTATGTTTGGTTTATGTGGAGCTGAGTGGGTATGAACACCAAGTGTTCGATGAATCAGGAACTTTGTATCCATGTAGTCAATTACAGTTTCTTTCAATCGGTAAATGACATGATCCACAACTTATTTTCCTTAATGAGATTCAAAGGCCACGAAATTAGGGTTTTCAGATTTACCCTAGTATCATTTCATTTACATGTGTAACTTGTTACAGGGAACGAAGTGCTCAAAGTTTCTCAATTGAATTAGTGACTTAATGAGATGCACTATACATAAAGGAACTTCCACTGTAGTGCACAAAATTCAGAACATGTAAAGAAGAGTTAAACTTCTACTTTTATTTTTGTTTTTTTATATAGACCTGGTCATGTTTAGTTACATTTGGTAGAGTGTTAGCCACATAATTAAGAGTCATGTGGGAAGATGCTTTAAAAAATTGTAAACCACACTACACGTTAAGGTCCAATTACATCTCCATCATATGAGGTGTTAGCCACAGGTTGGTTTATGAAATCCTTCATTTATTTTCATGATATTATCCAAATAATTTAATTTCCAATTCCAAAAATTTATTTCTTGCTAACTTATTTACCAATTGTTCTTCCTCATTCTCAAGGAATTGGGCCCACACAAGGTTGGAGCACTTATATAGTAAGGTTAATTCATGTAAATTTTAAGTTTTTGTTTTATGATTTTCAAGGTTCTATTCGTTACATTTTTATTTTTGATTTAAATAGTGTGTCTGATATGGTGTTTGTTTGGTTTTGGGTTTTGGTCAGGGAAGTTTGAGCTCGGTAAGTTTGGGCATCATCTATGGTGGCCCGGGCAGCATCTATTTCAATATTGATTGTGTGAAAGTCATCTACTAAAGCAAGGTTGGTGTAAGAGTTGATGATGAGAACATTGTTCCAAGACCTTCAGTGAGTTATGATGATGTCCCTTAATAGCAATGTAGTATTAGGTTATATAGTTAGCGATGATTATTTGTATTTGACATTTTAGTGCAACGAATTATCTTTCTTATTTATTGTATTTTATTATGTATTTTGTATGACATTAACTTTTGTGCAATGGATTGTATTTTTTGTATATGGTATTTTATTTTCTATTATGAGACAAGAAATGCAAATTTAATTTGAAAATTAGTAAATCTATAAATATTTTTTTTTAAAAAATAAAAATAAAAATTACGATACGCAAAAATGTGTGTCATCTTCATTTATGACATGGCCTTTCTTGACAGCGGCTTTAATGATACGCATTGCGTGTCATAAATGCGCGTCGTCTCTCTTTATGACAGGGTCTTCCTTGACGCGCATTTGCGCGTCGTCTGAGCGTTTTATGACACGCAATGAGCGTCGTAAAAGGCCTTTTTTCTAGTAGTGGTATATAACTTTTAAAGCAAACACTTAGCAATCCCTGATACCAATACATATTCCCACTCTAGTATCCCATGCTTCCTAGGCTACAAGGCATCACATATCAAGCCAATCTACCACTGACTGATCAGAACTAGCATACAGTCTACAAGCTCATACAACATGCATACAAGGCATCTCTCCTAGCATTCTATCATCCAAACATTGAGCATATCTTTAGCCATAACTAGCATGCGATTCACAGATTCATTATGCAAAATCATATCAGATAACATTTATGGGTATTTTAGGAAAAACTTACTTGAGCCTGGTCGATTGCATTCACCACACCCTTTCTGGTATTATAAAAACCTTTTCCTTAAAAAACATTTCTTTTTGAAAAATTTTACCAAACCCTCAGTTTGAGTTCAGACACACCCGAGAGTTTGTCTGAATCCCTCAAACCAAGGCTCCGATACCAACGTGTAACATCCCCCTTTGGCACGTATCACAATATTGTACGCTTTGGGATCTTAGCACAAGAACTTCCTAGGGGCACCCATCCCTGAATTGTTCTCGCCCGGGCATGAGCCGATCCTTATTTATACTCACGACCACCCCAACGATAGTCTACCTCAAATTAGTGAATGCTACGATCCCATCGCAAACTTACAACACTTCCATCTTATCTACCAATACAGTGAATGCTACGGCCATCCCACAGTCTTACAGCACATCTAACTAGCCATCGTTACCACCCATGGTCTTACCACACCTATACCAGCTCAACCCCAATCATCCCGAGTCGAACCCGCATCCGACTGAATTCTAATCAGGTATTCGGGTCATGCTTTGAACCTCAAAGCCTTCATCAAACAAGAACAGGAAGTGAGTCTCTAGCATAACACTCATCCTAGATCCATCCACAAGTCTGCTATACATCACGAAGAAGACACCGACCAGCTGTTGGAAGTTTTCTGAACTGCTAACTTACACAACTCCAATCCAGAAGGCCACTTGACTCATATTTCCTCCTGATTGGGATGTGAAACTTATCCTAGTTCCAGACCCGATCCATCTCCCAGAATTCTGAATGATTCTCCCCCACTTGGATTCATCGAAGCTCTCCCATCCCACAAAAAATTGATGGATTCCCAACCCACCTTACCTTTATATAACCTGAACCGACGATCACCTGTGCTTACCAATATTAGCATTCCATTACTAGCCAATCTTGATGATCGCCCAACTCTTGAAATCCAGATGAATACTCCCCGAACTCTTAGCAAGTCCGGTAACCCCATGGACCTCCTATGATATCGCACCAAATCCTTAAGTCCTTTATGCTGGCGACAAAGACCATAACCCTTCCTTTGAACTGTTGAATCTTCACCCCAACTCCCCATCCTCTGCAGAATCTCCATTTCCATCTCCATCTCTCTCAATCTAACTGTATATCCCCATTTTCACAATTTTCTTTTTATTTTGCCTCAGAAACTCACATCCAAAATTATTGCATCCTGCACCAACATCACCGAAAATAAACCCACTTTAGTGGTCTTCAAGAGAGAAGAAGCTAATTTTGATGAGACGCTGAAAGAAATAAACCTTTATCACTAATCAACGTCTTTATCTCTATGTCTGTCATATGGATGATGAGTTTGAGGATGTCACCATCTCAATCTTAACACGGCCTTTAACTATTCCCCATATATCGCCCATTCCCTCTCTTTTTACAGTGATAGTTGAATTGATCAACCCAATCAAGTGTATAACTAACTAATAATAAAACACCGATCCAATCACCAACATCCACAAAATCTAGCCATCAGTACCACAAACCTTTCCTGACCACCATGACATTCACCATCACCTTTCAACTCATCTGCCTGCAACTCTCAAGCCTAACAATTAGCAACGCCCATTATCCTCTATGTTTTTTCTATAAGAAGGTAAATTGTTATGATGAATAGTTTTTCATTTGCTTTTATTCCGTTTCTCATGTTGTCGGTAACTTTTACGACTTTCCCTCATCGTGCATCCCTATATCTTTCATGATTTCATGATTTCAGTTCTCTTCTTTCTACGATCTTGATGATTCTATGATTTTCGTAGGTTTTCAAAATTTTGAATGTATTTTAGTTTGTTTCCTTTCATGAGGAATTCATCTAAGTGCCTAAATCGAAATAGAAAAGGGAGCATCAATCGACAATGGAAGGTATAATGCTGGAAAAACCATAAAAAGCCAAAATTTGTGGTTGACACAACTACCCATTGGCATATACTGATCTTGGTGATGGTTTTGCATCTATTTTAATCAAGAGAAGAAGATTGAGCAGAATTAGGTAGGTTAAAACAAAACCAAGAGAAAAAACCAAAATTAGTGTTTATATTGATCTATGGCTAATGATTTTGGTATCATTATTTAACAATCCTTGTGTTTATATTTGTAATTAATTTACCCTTGTGTTTCTCTTTCATGACTATATTATAGCAAATAAATCTATTCTTTTATCAGACCCACATTTTCTTCTTATGCACACATCATTTTCCTTCAAGTAGTTTTTATACTAAGTTGGCTTCCATATATCCATATTCTTTCACATGATTTGCTAGCAAGGTTTGTTAATGCCAAGGTTGTAGAACTCGTTACTCGGTACCTGTTCGGCCAACTACTGAGTAGCGAGTACTTAGGAGTACTCGAGAGTACTCGGGGAGTACTCGGATTTGGTAATTCATGCATAAATATTTTTAGGGAACTTATATATGTCAAAACCATAAGCTAAAATCTTGAGTTGATTGAAATATATAACAAAATTAGATGCATGTAAATACATAAAAACTAAAAAACATATAATGGTCTCACTTCATCAACAATTACTGAAAATTGAAGATATGTATGTAGTAATAATCGCATGTGTGTGTTAAATAATAAATGGTTAAGTATATTATACGTATTAATCACCGAGTTGACAGGTTTTACAACAATACTAACTTCAGTAAGGGGCCGATCAGGGAGTACTCGGGATTCTGTAACTTGCCTCGGCAAGGGGCCGAGTAGCGAGTACTCGGGGAAGTAATCGGCCAACTCAGGGAGTTTTACAACACTGGTTAATGCTTTTAGTTTGTAATGTTTTGGATATATATAATATCTCTCTTATGTTACTTTTTACTTTTTACAGCATTAGGCTGGTATGATTCACAATGGACTAGCTTGGGAAGTATGCAAATCATTTTGTTACCTCACGTCAATAAATCTTACCCAAATTCACTTTTTTCTCTTTTATTTTTAATTAGGGAATGTATGTTGATGCATTCTATTTTCGTTTTCAGGTTGCTGATCACTTAGGAAGTATATAGATCTAACTTTTCCAAAGGGAGATGATTTGTACACAACAAATTTTGATGATCATTAAGTTATGTTTTATCCTCCTATTATTAGTAACGTATCTTTTATTGTTAAATTGATGGCCATTAATTTTTGTTTTATCATGCCCATGTTTTACAAATTTATTGTGTTAATTTGTATTGTAGACTGATAATATAAACACATCAAATCCAAATTTCATTGGAACTTCTTTTATGGCCATTAATTTTTGTTTAATATGGAGCAAATGTATCTTCTATTATTCTTGTGATAGATAAATCTGTTAACATGTATTTTGTTTTATTATCATGTATTTGACAAGATTGTATGGACTTGATATGCTAAAAACCGTCATGAAGATAACCAATCTTTTAAAACAACTTAGTATTTAGCAGGTGATTTAGTATAAGTTTGATAATTTTGTTTTTAAATTTTTAGTTATATCATTGTTTATTTTCTATAATTGTTTTCACTTCTTTATAGAAATTTATGTTTGTTTTACGGATCTATTTGCATGAACTACCAGTTGGGATGGTTCTTTTGGCTAGTTCCTGAATGAGGGCAATATTGTTACAGTGCGGTCTGAACATATAAAACAACATTTCCTTACCTTATTATATTATTACATGATTTATTTATCAACTATTAACTGAAAAAGAAATAGCTTTATATTTCAATACGTTTTAAGTTTTGTCTATAGTTGTCCATTTAGTTAGATAGAAAATAAAATAAATAAGATAAATAGATTTAAGTCATTGGACACCACATGTTTTTTTAAGGAATGGATACATTGGAACTTTGGAAGAAATACATTGGAACAGTTTTATAATACAGGTTACCAAATAGCAATGAGTCGAATGCGATTTAAGGTAGTTAGGTTCCTCTATTTTTTTTCTTACTGGTCTCTGACAGACCTGTTACTATCTTTTCATAGTATAATTAATTAAGTTGCTACAAAAATGATTTTTTTAAAGTTTGATTGTATAAAATATAATTTTCATAAAAATCACAGTTGCTTTATACGTCTATTCTTTATACATCTATACACGTTACTGACTTTATAGAAGAAAATTTGACTGAAGTTCTGAGAGATATATTTTATTATTTGGCATATTTAAAATCTTAGTTAAAATGGTTTCTTATGGTAACCATTCACTTTATAAAGGAATTTGCACTATCCTATTAAATTAAATTATTTAATTTATAATGTATGTAGATGGAGGTTTAGGGCATTCAAGTATAGATATGGTTGTTGTTGCTAGTTTATACTGTTATTTACCTTATGTGAACCAGAAAAGAAAAAAATTATAAAATCTAAAAATATCATACATTTAGTATCTTAAGAAAACAAATTTCAAGAGTATGAATGTATAAAAGTAAAATAGTATGCCTCTATGTTTTTCGTGTTTTGTGAAAAATATATTAACGGTTAAAAGAATCAAAAAAATATTTATAGGAACAAAAGCATACTACTTTTATAAAACATATTTTGGTGTTTTATGAAACATATATTAGAATTTAAAGAAACTAATTTTAATAGTTGAAAATCATCTTAAACACACATCGGTTGGAATTAGTGGTAGGAGATGTTAGTTGCATGACTTTATGAAAAAATAAACTATTTGTTTTTTTCGTACGAAAATGACAAAATTATAATTTTTGTTGTCTAATATTTTTATTCATATATAGATTCATATTTTAACACAAAAACTATGTAAATATAAAATTTAATAAAGTATATTCATAGTTTAGTACACAATATTCACAATTCAAATACAATCATAATATCACTAATTCACCAATTTAAAAGAGTCAAACTCAAACTCTACCACTACCATCAACTACTACATGTCAGTACCAACCATCCATCTCAACGCCGCAACCATGGTTCATTTCAAACCAAATTTGTATACAAAATCATGCATTATTAGTTAAATATTATATTCACAGTTTAATAAACTTATTAATATATTAATTTAGAGTTTAATGCAACAGTTATAAAAACTAATACATTCTTACATATTTACTGCATAAAAAATACTCACAAGAAAATTAATATAAATATTCATATTTTAACATAAAATTCATTTAAAAAATCACAATTTAATACAATTAATTCACAGTTTAATACAGTCAATTTACAATTTAATATACAAAATTAACAGCTTAGTATATTAAATTCACAGTATAATACACAAAAAACTATACATTCACGTCAATATTTTATACTTAAAACTTATATTTATACATTCAGATATGTAGGCTAGTGTTTCTTTCAAATTTTAATTTACATAATATTCACAATTTAACTTTAACATATTTTATTAAAAATTAAAGAAAAAAATCTATATATAATGCTTCTTTGATCTTATATTTTAGAAGCAAACATAAAATTCATAAAAAAATAAAAATAAAAAATTAACAGCTTAATATACTCAATTTACAACTTAGTACATTTAATTCAAAATTTAATACACAAATTCACAGTTTAATAAAATATATTTACAGGTTAAAAATTACATCTGATTATGTTTGGAGCCTTGGAAGTTGTATTAGATAGCAGTTCACACACTCATTACAATTCACAACTTAAAAAACCTAAATACATATTATTTAAGAAAACACTAATATAATAAAAAAACATTTAAATTCAAATTAAAACTTATGAATATATATATATATATATATATATATATATATATATATATATATATATATATATATATATATATATATATATATATATTGCTTAAAATTTATAAAAATTCATTTATTCACAACTAAAACTGATGAAAAAAATTCATGTATTCACAACTTAATACTTCCAAAAAATGGTGCAATCATAACTTAATACTTATAAAAAATCATGCATTTATAGCTTAAATTTTTTTTTAATTGAAATAGTCATATATGTATAAAATCCATGCACTAATAACTTAGTAATGATTAAAAAAAAAAACAAAAAACAAAAAAAAAACACTTATTCACAACTTAAGAAACTAGTCTACACTTTCATTTACGACATGACAAACTAGTTTAGAAACTTATTCATATTATTCAAAGTTTAAAAACTTAGCTTGTTTTGAGTGAAACATTTCATCAAACACATTTAATGCATGTACATTTGATATAATAGAAGATGAAAATGGATTCTTGTGTTATACTTTAATAAAAATGATTTTTAAATGGTTCTTAACCTTGAGTGGTTCTTATTTGATCTTTTCTCTCTTTCTCTCTCTCTCTCTCTCTCTCTCTCTCTCTCTCTCTATATATATATATATATATATATATATATATATATATATATATATATATATATATATATATATATATATATATACTAGCCGTTTACCCACGCCAAGCGACAGGTGTGACAATAGTAGTTGAATGCTGAAAGATGAATTAAACCCTAGAAATGGAAACGTCAGCGATATATATCTAAGATTTGTAAACAGAAATTACGAGATTTGAGGAAATACGGAGATAAGGAATAAACCGGGTCAAAATAATCTAAGAATAGGGAATAAGAGATTTGACATTTTCAATTGTTGACAATATGTACTCTACTCTTTTTGTAATGCACAAACTGATTGTACAAATGTATTGTATGTTTGTACGACTTAAAATTCAGCATTTGATCAAAAATGTTATATATATATATATATATATATATATATATATATATATATATATATATATATATATATATATAAGTTTGTTGAAAAATATAAATGAATTTGTATGTGTGAACATGAAGAATTAGGTTGGATTCTATACGTATATAAAATAAATGCCTTTGTTTAAAAGTAAATGAAATAAATGATGAAGGTACTATAAATGTTAACGTTATAAATATTTTTATACATACATATAAAATACATTTATTTATAAATGTATAAATATTTAATTTGAAAAGAATAAAAAGTTGAGTTGCATTGAGAACCAAAAAAAATTTACAACATGAGTTTTTTTTATTAATATTTTCAAAAAATAAAATATAGAAAAACCCTAATAAATTTTGTAGAATGATCAGAATTAAACAAATTCTTTTTTTGTACGTGAATATTGTTATTCTATATCTGATTTGTATCTAGTATTTTTACACGTAAAATTATTTCACTTGAAAGTGATTATTGTATGCATACTTTTTAATAATTCTTTATCATTCATATGTAAATTTGATAAAATTCACTTGTAATTTTAGTAAAATTTGTTTATGTATGATTAAAATGTTAAAACATTAAAAGAAAAAAAAAAATCAAATGAATTTACTCTGATTACTATTAGAAATCAGTCACATTCATATGTGAATTTGGCCGGATTGAAATGTATATATGAATATTTATCCAAATTCATGTCTAAATTCAGTATGTATAGATTTATCATTCAGATAATCACATATATTCTTAAAATTCATATTGATCATTGAATGACAATTATCCAAACTAAGAAATAGATAGATATTGTATGATTTTTTATTCGGTACTGTTCAGATTGAATCTGAACCGAAATTTTTTAAGAGACCATATTGTTCTTTATATTTTCACGATAATGACAAAAGTTTGCAAGTTTTTTTTTGTTTTACCCTTTTGTGGATTTTAGGTTCATTAAAATTTAATATATGCAATTTTTTTCGATTTTACCCTCTACATTTTAACGTCCTCATGTTTGGCAAAAATATTTGTTTATACCATTTTGTCTAGTTCATAACATCCTTTAAGTTTAGTTTCTGGTTCATTAAAATTCTTAAATTTGTTAAAAAAAAATTGTTTTGTCGGATAAATTTGCAAAAATGATAAAATTGAAAAAAAAAATACAAATTTGAAAATATTAATGGACCTAACATTTGACTTTTTGTAAAACCGATAGAAACTTGCAAAAATAACGGTTTTTATGGGATTTTCTATGATATATATACATAAAAAATTATGAATTTCCTTATATTCCAGATTTTTGGATAAAATTAAACCTAAAAATAATAATAAAAAAAGTTTTTTTTTTATTTTTTTGTTTTGGTACACACCCATCCATAAGTAAAATAAATATATGGATGAAATTGGTTTTTTGGGTTCAATTTTTTTTTTTTTTTTTTTTTTTTGCTCTATTAAACTTTTGTCTATATAAATGTAGGAGACTGTGACTTGTAGGTTAAATCAAATTACAAGAGTCGAGAGGTGCAATCACTTTGAGTGCGATGGTAAGATATATAACAAGATCTACATCTGAAGTGTCCATGGAGACAAGTTTATCAGTGGGTCAAATTTTGTTTGCTATGATATTAGATATGTTTTATATTTAAATGATCGAGTGAATAAAGTTTGATTTATTCAACCAACGAATTTCTACTGAGAAATTTTTTATTCTACATAAAACTATCATATGTATGATTTACCGTATATCGTCTCTCAGCCCTCGATCCCGTAATTTGACGGCAATTTTTTTTAATAAATTAACTATATTATTACCTGACTACAAGTTTTTTTTTTTTTTTATACGGCATCCTTTCAACAAGAACAACTTTTACAAAAAATGATTAAGTTGAGACATTTATAAAATAATGTCAAATGTTGTAAAACCTGTCCATTATATTAAGATGTGGCAACAATATCTTTTCTATAAAAGTTTATTAACCTTTTATGGTATGAACCTTTTTACAAAATACAAATTTACTTCATGATCGACCACCAGTGCTTTACTAAACCCAAGTGTTTTACTCCAATTAATATGTAAATGTGCTTTGTTTTATGTAATGCATAGAAATTTCTAAAGATAAACGATGGAAAAACATCTTAAACAGCGAGTAGTTTTATAACCAAATTAATTTTAGAATGTGACTATTTCTTGACAACAAACCTTTTAAAGTATAAATTGTTCATTAATTACATATGTTCTTAAGTCCAAAGAGTAAAAAAAGTTAATGGATCCAAAAGGGTCTTGAAAAATCTTCTTCGATTAATCAGGTCATTGTCATATCATCAGATTATCAATGAATTCAGACCAAATCCCGACCCATTGACTATCTATACTTATATGAATATTTCAAACTTAATTAACAGATTCACTACACTTGGATTACTCAACCTTGCAGGATCTCTTGATGTTTGTCATGGTGAGCTTGTGTTGCTTCTCACTTTGCACAACAATGGCGAATGCCAGGATCTTTGATGTAACATCTTATGGTGCAATAGGAGATGGGGATACAGATGATTCTCAAGTAAGCCATGCATGATTACAACTTTTATTCTGAAAAAAATATATATATATGGTTCCATGCAAAGTTTTCTAATTATCTTCACCATTGCAGGCGTTTCTTCGAACCTGGGAAGATTTATGTGGAGATGATTCGCCAGATCCAACCATGATCATACCAAAGAAGACCTTTTTGATAGGACCCGTGTCATTCAGTGGTCCATGCAATTACCATGTGGTACATGTTCAGGTAAAATTAATCAGACTCAAACTAAATTTCATTAATCTTTCCAAAATTTTATAATTAATGTTGTTATAATTTGTATTTTGATGGGTAGCTTTTGGGCAACATCACTGCACCGAAGACATTCGATGGATGGAAAGGTTGTGTAGAAAAAAGAAATTGGATAGATTTCGCATCAGTGCACCGACTCAGCATTCATGGACCTGGTCAAATTGATGGTCAAGGCTCGCTCTGGTGGGGAAATGAGGTTAAGCTTCTTCATTAATCTTGAAATTAATTAATACCAAAAATGAAAAAACTTGGGACTCATATATCCTTTTCGCAGGTGGCAGCCAAAATTTGTTATGTCCCATCGGTAAGATATATATATATATATATATATATATATATATATATATATATATATATATATATATATATATATATATATATATATATATATATATATATATATATATATATATATATAAAATATAAGAATTCATGTCAATTTTGTAAGTATTTAAAAAAAAAGTAACATGTAAATATATTCATTTAGGCGTTACATTTTCATAAGTGTGATGGCCTTCGGCTGAGTGGCACAACGCATATTAATAGCCCAAACCATCATATTGGCATTAATGGTTGCAATAATGTAAATGTTGGAAATCTTCAAATTTATGCACCTGAACGCAGCCCAAATACTGATGGAATCGACATCAGTTCATCATCCCATGTTAACATCCATGATTCGACTATTCAAACTGGTATGAGATATTGATTGTATTTCTGATTTCATAGTAGTTTCTTTTATGATATGTAATTGTCAACCCTTTTGATATACTTATGTAGGTGATGATTGTGTGGCTATTAACGGTGGCACCATTAATATCAATATAACAAGAGTGATATGTGGACCTGGTCATGGCATAAGGTAAGACATATATATGATGATCATGATAATCTTCTAATGGCTTTTACTCAAAATTTCCATCACTTTTTGGGTTTGTTTTGAAGCATCGGAAGCCTTGGGAAAAATGGTGATTATCACACAGTGGAAGATGTACGTGTGGAAAATTGTAATCTCACAGGAACAACAAATGGATTACGAATCAAAACAGTACCGGTAGTCTTACATATAACTAAGTTGACAAGATTTTTTTTAATGGTTTCAAAAGGTGTTTTGATTAATCGATTTCTTATAATGTAGAATGGGAGGGGGTATGCGAAGGGGATCTTGTTTCAAGACATTCATCTCGTAGATGTTAAAAATCCAATTATAATCGATCAACATTACTGCAGTCAATCTCTAGATGCCTTTTGCCCAGCACCGGTGAGTTGTGTTCTTGATAACAACAATCTCATTCTTCATCTATAACCGAAGATCGATATATGTTCGAGTATTTAACATGTACTCTTTTCTTTTTCTTTTGTTTGTTTAGCCATCAATGCAAGCAGTAAAAGTGAGTGACGTAACGTATATTAATGTACATGGGACTTCAACAAATAAGCAAGCAATTACTTTCAATTGCAGCGGGAGGTTTAAGTGCACTAAAATCACAACCAACGAAGTTAGAATCTCTGGAGAAAATGTTTTTGCTTACTGCAATAACGCTAAGGGTAAATTTTTGGCTACAGACCCAATGGTCAATTGCGAATAGATTGTAGCTTCCCAAATAAGGGATAATATCCATGGGTTGTTGCACTATTTCATTTCTTAATTAAAAAAAGATAATTACTATAATCAACTTAATTCTATCCCTTTCTTTTCATCCCTCCCAATTCATTAACAAGTTATAAAACTCACACTCACACACTAACACATACACATGTAAACATACATACATACATACATACATGTTGGCTAAAATATATGTGAATGTTAGCCTGATGCTATACAAGATTCTGGTCAATGACAATCACCACCCCAATTACCCAAAATCCATGGTCCCTAAATTTAAAGAAGAGTTAACCGAATAACCAAAAATCACACGACCCATGATTGTGAATCCACAAATTAAGAACCAACACCCTTGCCATCTGAAAATAAATAATTGTCCTGCAATATTTTTTACCAAATCTTGGCGATATCAATGTGAGATGATCAAACTATAACCAAGTGAAACACCACTCACTCAGGTCAATTTTAAACAACCTTTTAAAATCATTGATTTTTAAATCCTAAAAGTTTTAAAGTTTAGGTTGAGAAATTACGGTCTCATAATTCAAAAGAAGTTTAAAATTTCAAATAGTGATAGTGTAACAATAAAAATATCATAACATAGTTTAATAAACCACACATGTTATGACCATCTCAAAAGTCTTTTCTAATTCTAATTTCGCCTCTATAGTCTTCCATCTGAGAATACGTCAAAATAAGTTAGGAAATGAAATGGCTAGTGAAAATATCCGAGACTGATTCAATTTATGTAAATAGATGGCAATCGACTTAGTCAAATCAAACATCCAAAAATCGTCAAAACATCATAAATCAAATTAGTGTTAATTTGACCCAAAACAACCAAAATGGGTATAGAGTTCTAAGACTCAAATAACCAAAGGTGAAAAGTATATGAACCTATATTTAAATCCAAGGTGGTAAAATTGCAAACCAAAATCAAGAGGAATAACTTAATAGTGGGATTTAATGACCCAAAAAATAAAGGGTTCTAATGACTCATAACTCCAAAAATAATAAAAGGCTAAGCATTGGGTAACAAATATCAACAAAACATCTCAAACATCAAAAAGGTAAATAAGGGATAAAGTATCAATTGATATACAATGAATGTATCTATTTCTAACCCTCTTCCATCTCATAAAGTCCAACTCAGCAAAGTACATGGTTAACATCAAGCTTATTAGATAATTTACTCCTTTTTTCTCTTGAGCTCGTGAGATCATTTTCTACCTTTTGCTCAAGTATAGACTAGATATTAGTGAACCATCACACTAGGACAAGGGGTAGCTAACACTACATGTGCAGTGTAAGCATTATCTAGAAATATCCTCGCACATCGACTTAACAACACCTAAATTATCAAACCCCTTCGGGTATCATAAGTGACACCTACAGTCTCCCATATTACATGTACATTTATAAGGATGCTCAAAAAATAGTTTTCCAAACAATAATATCTCAAATGATCAATGTACTTTCCAAAAAAAATCATGATATGCACAATAATACATATAGTAACACGTTACACATAGTGAAAACATCATATAATTTCAACAGCTCAAAGCATATCTAGCATACAGTAGTATACAAAGCATATAAAATAAGAAATCATTATTGGAACTTGTACTCTTTGTAACTAACCTTGAATTCATTTAGTAATTTCTAGTACTTCTATTCTATTTCAAGACTGCTTCAAAGTTTAAACATCAGCTAAAAATATCATTAGATGTGCCTTGATCCCATTAAATCACATATTAAGATCTTAATCCTAAATCTAAAATTTTTCTAATTAAAAGTCTTCATTATGTTAAGAAAAAAATGTAGGAAAAAAACATATACTAATTAGGAGGTCAAATACAAAAGTTACAGTTGTTAAAAGTTCTGGTCCCAAAACAAACATCCCATGCGGTTCGCATGGGCGTAAGATCTTGACCACATGAAACCATTAGAACCCTGATTAAGAACTGAGTTGGATGGTTCAGATATCATGCAGACCGCATGAGATGTGATGATTGCTTCATTTTTTTCCTTTTTAGACTATGTATTTCGGTTATTATTACACCTAACCCATCCAAACCTATATCTAACCTTTTTCAATGATTGACACTTGATTTAATACGCTCGTGGATTCCCTCGCATTGATGGATTATGGACTAAACTAAGCTCTTCGATTTTAGCAGATTAATTCCATTAAAAGGGGTTTATAGACAATTTTTTGCACAATTACCTATGTTTGACTAATGTCTTAATGGTGAAGTCATTTAGGCATCATAAGAGCTAAAGGAAAGCTTATATAGACATCCAACATCTTATTACTATATAAGCTTTATACGACTTTCATTATTATCCACGATCCTTGGAATGTCGAATTCAGTTGGAATCATGGGTCATAATGGGTGATTTTAGAGTGGATACAACTCAAAACTTGATTTACAACATCAGCTACCAATTAATCCTCCAATTACTTTCCATCAACCCATTCTTCTAATTTAACCGTTTACATGACCTAGTTCATCAAAGGTAGATAATTCCAACAAACTTTGAAAAAATCATTAAAATTATACCCTCAAGTTCATGAGTAACCACCAAAAGTCGATTAAGCTCATACTCAACATGTAGATCCTAGTAATCAATATCATGGTGTTAAATGATTCTTTAGATTAAGAATTGATTATAAACTGTTGGAGTAGCAAATTTATTAATCCAAATCACTCAACTTTATTTTTAAGAGAATCCATCATAAATGAAGCTTTAAGGTCCAAGCCCTCACGTACCAAACTCAATGTTAATCATTTAGGGTTTGAGATCATAAAGTTTATCATAAAATTCAACCATAAATAAACACAATAACATATAATTTTTCGTATTTGGGTCTAGACCCAAAATCTAGATCGAATTTAGCAATGAAAAGGGGAGGATTTTTACCTTCCAAGCTCTAGTCTTAGATGATTAATAGCGTTCATATCAGTGCTTGTTCTTTAATTGATTCATTCAAAACACAATGAATTACTTAACAATCTTCAATGGCTTCCCTTCTTGTCCTATAGATCATGATTCTCTCCCAAATAAAGAGACCTCTTTAGTTTAAATAATAATTTTTTTTTGCAAAATCTTCCAATTCTTATCAGTTTGATCTTTGACTAAGTTAAATTAGTCTTTCAAGTTTTGTCTAATTGATAGTTTTTGTAACGCCCGCGGATTCGGGCTAGTCAATTTAGAGACAATAAGCGTTAAAAATGATTTTTTGATAAAACATTATTTACAATAAATGGTCTTAACCAAAGTTATAGCATAAGTCACAAAGATTTCGTACATATAAAGAACGCTGAAATCTAACTCATAACGAATAAGTTATGACACGTCGAAGTTTTGCGACTAAACCGGCACAACGTTACGTATCATAAAAATTGAATTTTTGATAAACTACTTTTTAGTCTTAGTGATCTAAACGAAAGTCATAGTATATGTTAAACGAGAGCGTGCATATAGAGAACGTCCAAATCTGACTTCATTTGAGGAATTTATGATTTTTCTAATATTTAGCATAGCAGTATGCAGTCCGGAAATTGAATTTTAGATCAATCAATTTTTATCCGACACAAACTAAATGAGAATTGAAGATCTCGTTAATAGGAGCTCAGCGATATAAAAACAGTCGAAAACAGACGTCAGATGAAAAAGTTGTGAATTTTTAACGAACTTTAACTGTCTAAGCCTGTTAAAATATAACTTTAAAAATAATTCAAAATTAGCCAATGGAGTCTAAACGAAAGTTGTAGATCACGTCGCTACCTATGCGTGGATATAAAGAACATCAAAAATGGAGCTCATGTGCGGAAGTTACTTAGAAGATAATCAATGTTTGGGATTAACCAGCAAGTGACACATGGCAAGATCTAGGCAACACCATCTTCCCCACGGCTTGGTATCTGATTGTGACATGTGGCATGAGTACGCCCAGCATAGCTCGGAGTAAGCCCAGTGTACTGAGTACGCCCAATATACCCTTGCGTACGCCCAACGTATGCGAGTGTTGTCGTCCTATAAATAGAGCTCGTTTTTCCTCATTTATCCACACCAATCTCATCCATTTCTCTCCCAAACACCCCCAAACCCTCAAGGCTTTTCCCTAGCACCTCCTAGGTTTTATTAGCGAGTCCTGGAGTGCCAAAAGGCTCCGAGAAGAAAAGTTTTCGGCTCAGAAGTTCTGCCTGCGCAGAGCCCGGTTCCTCGCTAAACCCCCTTGTAAGTGAGTTATGCTTACCCTGCTTTAAGTATAACTTATGTTTAAGTTCATTATCATTATTATGAACCTATAAACAAGATTTATTAGTGATTCCAATTCATTATACTGATTGATCTACTTACGGGGATGATGTCTAGGTTGTGATTTAGTGAGGTGTTTAATGTGGAATTTCCAAACAGTATACTTTGTATACCAAACGAATCCTACCTTCGATATGATCCTACCTGGTTGTTACTTACTTGATAGATCATGAAAGTAGACTTTGAGTTAATGATAAATCTAGACTAATAACTAGTCGCAATAAATATTAGACAAAAATTTAGTAATAATAATGCTAGGTTTCATCTAAGGAAAAGACGATTATTAGAAGCAAAGAGTTGCCCGAATTCTGAGTCATCACTTTAACAAGTGAGTGCATAGTTACTTTCATCTTACACATAGATATGAAGTATTTAATATTAATACATGATATTTGTGCTTATTATCTTTGTTCCAGATATCTATGCTAGATGAACGATTTATACAGGTTTTACGTGATTCAAACTGTATATGTATTTTTATACCTATAAATATATTGGGTAAAGATGGGTAGATGAATGATGAGAGATAAAAGATGATATAGATGATGAGAGGTGAAAGATGATGAGAAGCCTTGACTTTAACAATGATTCAGTCATCTAGCAGAGTATAGAAGACGACCACAGACTATTCTAAAGAGTCCAGTGGAACGCTAGCAGGCTCGTAACCTGTAGGTGTTTGTGAACAACGTATTCACCAAATGTGCTCTAAAAACCCTGGCAGCTATGGACTTAGTGCCTTATAAGTGAACGTTGGTAGTTATGGATTTTGTGCCCTATAGATGAACATTAGCAGCTATGGACTTAATGCCTAATAGATAACATTGGCAACTATGGACTTAATTCCTAATAGATAACATCGGCATCTATGGACTTAGTGTCTATTAGATAAACATTGGTAGCGATGGACTTCGTGCGTGTTCTGCAGAACAATCTTTAGGAATGAATGAATGAAGAATAGATGATTCTTAGTATAGATCCTTAAGAATAAAGAAGATAATGGGGATGGGAAGTTGGGTTAATTGTTTGAAGATTAAACATAATAATTATATTATTGTGGGTTGAAAACCCTATGTACTCACCAGGTTGGCCCACTCAATTTATTTGTATCACATGTATCGATACGAAGATACATTACAATGAGAGATTAAAGGAGATGTAAATCATTAGTATAAATGAATGTAAGGTCTCTTTATGCTTATGTTTCTGTATTGACAATGACATCCCAATGTTTTAATATAAACAAAATACATTTCTTCGGAAACCGATACAAAAGTACTTTCCCTTCTTCTTAGATTGGACAAACTTTTATCTTTCTGCCTAATTGATTCTTCTTATTCGTTCTGCCATTCATTGAAACCTTTTCAATGATTCAAAATTCTACTTAATCTTGTAAGCATAACCACATTTACTAGAATTTTAGTAAATTATGACGAATAGTTTTATTGTTATTTGTGGTGGACTTGACTAGTGCACAACATTGTGTTCTATTCCTTCAGTCCTTTACTTGACTCACATACTTGTGTGATCAAGGAATTAGTCTTAATTTCCTAAGTACCAAGATTTCCATACATCACATTATTCAAATCATATGATTCTAAGTTTCTGTCCAATTGAAACTTGGGTGATGGGATTCTTTCCTTACTTAGAAAATTTTGACACTACCATAAATAACATAACTAAGAATCACATCCATTTATAGAAATACACAAACATTAATTTTTCACAACGATTTCATTGCAAGGATATACATAAATAAGATAAATCAAAATTTATTTTATTCATAAAAGCAGCGGAAAACATGTCCTTACAATGCAAAATAAATTGAAAAACTATGTAATCAAATATTCCTAACAACTCTATCATAACTTTCTAAGCTCAAAATCTGATCTTCGAATCCATGCGATTGTGATCCATTTCTTCGTGATCAAACTCATCTTGCTCTTCCATCAAGCTTCTTCTCTTTTAACTGATCTTGCAATATTATCACATTATGTATTAAGAATCAATGAATAGGAACTTAATGGAGTTAGATAGTGGAGTTTACCTGAAGTAGAGTCATACGTCTTGACTCTCCTATCTCTTAGATCTCTCAAGTATACTGGGCAGCTTTGTCTCCAATGCCCCTTCTCTTGGCAATAAAAGCAAATTGACTCTTTTGGAACAGCACACGAAACTACTTCAGACCTTGTCTTTCTCTTATGATCAAACTTTTCGACCATGGCATGCCTTTCGTTGTCGTTGCCTATATCCATAGAGGTCTGGAAGGCAGATCCACCAATCAACTTTGCTTTTCCAGTGCGCCAAATCATTGTTGATTCAGCAGCAATAAGCATATAGGTGAGATCGATGAGGGTCACGTCGTGGTTCATCATATAGTACTCTCTTACGAACTCACTATATGAGTCAGGAAGCGACTGAAGAACCCAGTCAATAGCCAACTCCTCACAGACAACAAATCCCAACATTCTTAACCTATCAATGTGTGACTTCATCTCTAGGACGTGTGCACACACTAACTTTCCTTCTTCATGTTTACTTGCCAAAAGGTCTTGAGTGAGTTTGAAATTTTGAAGCCTTTGAACTGGTGGGTTAGGGAGAACAATAGGAGGAGGTGGAGGAAGTGAAGCATGATCTCGTGTTCCTCGATCGAATCGTGGAATATCATCTTCATGTGGAAAGCTTGTTCCACTGGATTTGGGAAGACCATAGTTGTCATACTTTGACATCTACAAAACGAGAGAAAATTCAAGTTAGTTGATTGATTGAGTCCTTAATAAATCACCCAAATAAGATATTAAGGCTAGGACCCAACACAATATTCCACAAGTTGGGAGAAGGATGTCGTAACCCAAATTGCAGAATATTTGAAGGTAAGTGAATGACGATTCACTAATTTTCCACCATGAAAAACGAAAAGAGATTAGGTTTTAAATGTATTGAAAAACTCCTAGATCCTTTGAAATTCATTGAACTTTTCAATGGCATGTTTAAATCTCGATATGCCCCTCGATTTGTGACTGTGATGCCGAGGATCACAAAAGAGGGTGTGAATAACCATGCAAACTTACATGGTGCCCCCAATCTTACAGTCACTTATTCGATGTGTCGGTTATCCATACACGTTCCACCAAACTATGACAAACATCGAGTCACCCTTTGCAACCTTTGCTTAGAACCATTTAGTGTGCCGGTTAATCACACACGCTCCACTAACGTCTTCGCAAGGGCATAAAGTGTAATTTCATGGAATTACATCAATTCACTTTTGCCTAAAGTAACTAAGATTGGGAATTTTGTAAAAACATTTAGTTACTTTATACTTCATTATAGTTTTAATGGAAAGGGTTTGCCCTATCCTACCCGTTCGGCTAGCGACCCTCCACCAATCAAGGAAGCGGTGGGTGAGAGTGGACACCCATTAAACGGCCATTTTATAGGCCATAACTTTATACCCCCCTTATAGATCGACTTTGTGAATGAGGCCTACTAACGGTAAGACTAGCAGTTTAAGTTATACATATATAATATTAGACTTTTAATCTTATATATAGTATGAGGGTGTATTTTACACTTTTAAAATACTAGGTTGTCTAATTTAATAAATTACACTTTTAATTTAATTAAATGTAAACCATATCACTATGGATTTATTAACTTTCTTTTAATTATACACTTAATTAATTTAATAAAACCATAGGGTGCAATTTGAACTTTTTCAAAAATTAGGGTTTTAGAATTCAACATTTTAAAATTAAACTTTTAATTAAAATTTAAATTCCAAAACTTTAGGGCAAGTTTTGAAACATTTCAAATCATTAGGGTTTAGAATTTAAATATTTCAAAATTAAACTTTTTAATCAAAAATTTAAATTCCAAAACTTGAGGGCAAGTTTTGAAACCTTTCAAAACTATTAGATCAAAATACAAATAAGGCAATTAAACAATTAATTGGTGATTATCTAATTATGACCTAATTCAGTTTCATGTTAGATAATGATCAAATAATTCAAATAATTTAACATTTATCAAATAAGGTAACAATTATCTAATTAGATGACCAAAAATCTTTTATTTTGACAAAGATAATCATAAGGAATCAATAAAATTCATATTTTATTAATTTTAAACAATTATGGCAATTCTCCTAAGTCAAAGTAGGCAAAAATTCCGAAAATCCGTCTGTCTGACAGCCAGACTCGCCGAGTCCCCATATGGACTCGTCGAGTTCATCCTACTCGACGAGTCCACAATGGGACTCGACGAGTTTGTCAGGCAGATGGCCAAAAAACTGATTTTACAGAAAGAATGAATATATGAGGCATCAATACAATAGAAACGGATCAAGGCTTTGATACCACTGATGGGTTTTGGCCCTAAGAACATCCTATGTGCTCATGCAAACCCTAATGCTTGGATCTAGGTTTCTCTATTGTACATGCAATACATCCAACACTTTAAACCCTAGATCTAGCATGTGATAATCAATATTAGAATATGAATGGGGTTTAGATCTTACCTTGATTTTTATGTAGCAATAACAATCTCAAATCCTCCTTGTAATGGCTTTAGAAAGCTTAAAGTCACAAGTGTCACTCCTCTAATGGCTCACAAACACCAAGAGCAAAAGGATGAAGAATGAGAAGAGAAGGGACATCCAAAACGTGTAGAAACCCTAAGGAATCAGTTGGCCACGTTTTTGGTGCCCTAGGGGTCCTTAAATATGTGAGGCTATTAGGGTTATCTAACAAGGAAACCCTAATTTGACTGCTTAGGCCCTAAGCAGCCCATGGACTCCCTCCTTAGCGGCCTTTGACGATTTCTAATGGGTTTCCCCCATAGAATTCGTCCACTCCATCCTCTATGAATTCCATTAGCCCAATATTCAACTATCACACAATTACAGTTCTAGTCCCCTTTATTTAATTAATGTCTTTTAGCCAAAAAATTAATTTTTAATTAATTATTGACTAATATCAATTACACAATATGATTTTCCCTTTAATATATTATTCTCATAATATATTAATAAATCATAATTAATCATCTATCTCCATAATTCATTCTATCAAGTTGCTTTGGTGAAGGCAACACAAAAGGACCATGCACCATTGGGTCAAGTACATACCAAAATAGTTATGGACTTAGATACTAATCCAACAGGAACAAAGTCCGCAATATTATTCTTTAAAATAGATACTTTGATTTTTAAATAAGCATAAATAAATTTTTTAACATGAACGTAAATATGGGGATGTCACAGTTTTGGTCCCTCAACTTCAGAAGCTTACACCTTCACCACCATTTTGATTGGAAAGTTAATCGGTACCTTGATATATCCCTAGATATCTACTTCACATAAAATTTATGACTTTTAAGTCATATTTTTTCAACAAGATTCAATTCTTAGCTTTCAGGATTTTGGCAACATTGGTCCTTAAATCATAATTTTCCCAATTTGACCTTAGACAAAACTTCATAAATGGTCTTTGTGGTTTCACAAAATCTGAAGTTTTGTTCGTAACTTTAAAAAAAACATCACGAATGGTCCCTGTGGTTTGAAAACTTTTAATATGTTGTCCTTATGGCTCACTCCATCAGAATTTGTCCATTATGAGAAGGGCATTTTCATCATTTCATTACCCAGGGACCATTTATGGGGTTCTCTCTTAGTTTTTTTAAAATGAAAAAAGAAATTAAATGTGCAAGGTGTCCTACCCCATCTCACTCACTCGATCTCTCTCTCTCTCTCTCTCTCTCTCTCTCTCTCTCTCTTTCTTCATCAAAAAATGCAGATTTTCTTTTCTCCATCTCCACTGAGTTTTGCTTCTCCAACTCCACTAAGTTTTTCTTCTCCAACAATTACGAGTGTTTCCTCTCTGGATTCAAGACCCAAAAAATGCCAATACCCACTATGGATTTCTCTAGCTCCGTCGAATTTTAGTCGCCGACACCCGACGAATTCAACAAACTAAAATTCACATCATCTTCTAGAAACACATGATCATACTCCTCCCATTTCTCCATCTTCACTGAGGAGTTCTCTATTGAGTCCTGCTCCTCCTTATCGTCCACCATCGTCATTTCCAAACGGTCCTATTTATTGAAACACAAATCTGATTCAGAAAGAAAATGATGTTGGCAATTTGTTCTGGGCGTTTTTGTTCATCTAGGACTAATTTGTAGGAAGAAGAAAATGGGTTTGTAAGAGATCACCTTCTAGCATGATAACAACATGTATCACACGAGATTTTTGAGCTAACCATGGTTATCTTCTTTCTTGCATGTTAGTGGTGTTTCTGTTTCAGAGATCTCAAGACTCCTGGTTTAAAACAAAGATGCCACAAACACTTGTTTGAAGTATCTTGAGGGCTAGATTCTCTTGTTCTAAGAGAAGGTCAAATTCTCTCTAAGGTATAACATGTTGTAAAGGTAGGACAAGGTATCCTTGGGTTTGATAATAAAATAAATGGGATGTTCAAGCATGCAATCACAGTAGGAAAATGGGTCAGAATCGAGACCAAAATATCGTATGGATTAGTATCTATTAGTTCAGTTGTTGTAGAACTTTCTCAGATGAAGACCCCATAATCTTGTTAGATTCTATGAAAGTATTGGTAGTTTGAGATGGTAAAATGGAATGAGTGGGTTGATTTATGTTATAAGTAAGCTTTGTTTTGTGTGTGTATACTAATAGAAAAATTAAATTTTAGAAAAAGGACTTTGCTTTTGTCACGTTCAACCCATCTCCAAACACCCCCTATTCTTACATAACTGACGATGGTGGGTTGATAATGTTTGCAGGTGATAGAGGAGTGAAAATGATTTTTTTGTGATGATCAAGGTAGTGACAGTTGTTATGCTGGTATCCAGGCTAAAGAAAGAAGAAGATATAGGTGTACTTATGTTTTGTTGGAGGTTTGATATATACATATATATATATATATATATATATATATATATATATATATATATATACAAAGAGAGAGAGAGACGGAGAAAGAAAGATGGGGTGAGACCCTTGCATATTAAATTTCATATATATATACATATATATATATATATATATATATATATATATATATATATATAATAAGAGAAAACCTTATAAATGGTCACTAGGTAGTGAAATGATGAAAATGTCCTTCACTAAATGGACATATACTGATGAAGTGAGCCATAAGGATTAAACATTAAAAGTTTTGAAACCACAGGGACGATCTGCGAGGTTTTTTAATGTTAAGGACGAAACTTTAGATTTTGTGGACAAAATTGCAAAAATGGTCCCTGTGGTATGCATTTGTATGGGGTTTTAGTCCAAACCCTGACTTTTTTTAGCTTCGTGGTCCTTTTGAGCTAGTTTCATTGCATTTTTGGTCCCTCTAACTAGTGAAATGACTATAATATCCTTAGGTTATTTATTTTTCATTTCTTTCATTTTTTTAAAATCTAAATACTTATTTATTTATTTATTTAACAAATTAAAAAATAAAAGTATATATATCCATTTAATTTGTTTTTTCATTCCGAATCAGAACCCTAAAGCAATTTATTTTAATCAATCGCCTTCAATGAGTCATCTGTCGAGAAAGGAAATAAGAGAACTAGGGCAGCTTATGTTGTTGGCGACGGGAAAAGGGACCTCCGATCTTTGGTTTTCATCTGATCGAGAAGGATAATCATGAACGATGCAGTAACAAGGAAGGCTCAGTGGTGGAAGACTTGTTCAGAAGAAGAGCACCACCGGTGCCTTATTGGTTTGTAGCTAGGGAGTAACGAAAGCAGCAAGGGCTCCTTAAGCAGCTCACGTGCTTCTTCTGTCTCGGAAGGAAGGTGCGAAGGTGGGGAATCAAAAGGGGGTTGCTTCCTCCAATGTTTTCTTCGGGGAAACACCCACTTCGGTGGTGGGTTCAGGCTAGGGAACGAAGAAGAAATGGAGGATGAAAGGGGGAAAGGCAGCAACGATCACAATAATCTTCCGGGGGGGGGGGGGGTCATGAGATTCAATTTTGCTCCACAGAAAAGATCTTCAAAGAAAGAGCAAAAAATTCACTGGAAGTAGTTACAGGTTTTAGAGTGGAAGCCTCAATCTGGGGTCTGAACACGCCATTTAATTGAAGCCCTGTTCTTATCAAATCGCCATTGAAGAATTGCTTGGACTTGACTTTGCTTCAGCTACACATTGAATCCTGATCTAAACTGCATCAATCCAACGATGGAAAATTTTAAGGTTTTTCAGTGACTACTCCGACAGGTGATTTGAGAGGAAAAACAAAGGTGTGCACTTGCACCGGGTCTAAGTATATTCATAAGCAAAAGGACGTTGATGTTTCGTTTGCGGTTTCATCTGATACAGAGCCACCGTTCTCCTTGTACGTTTCCCTAAGGTTGTTTTAGTGAACAAGCACAGAACGACAGTAGGTTTGGGTAGCTCAACTCTAGGATGCGATGGAACTGGAGGTTCTCCAGGGTTGTGTGAGTAGGATCTTGATGCCAAATCCATAGTTGGGAAGATTAAAATTTGAGAGAGAGAGAGAGAGGTCCTCTATTATTTTTAACTAGTTTATAACCCGTAATAACCGCGGTTATAAAATTAATTAAACTTTCATATTAAAAAATCAAAATTATTAATCAATTATTTTAAATAAATTATTACTTAATAGATATTCTTTTAGTTATATAAAATTATAATCGTTGATTTAAATAAATACGTGAAGTTATATCATCTTATAATTTATATTAATTTTATTTTATTGTTTAATCTAATGTTATTAATTTAATATAATTAAAGGGAGAAATTTAAAATTTTGAAATTTAAAATGAAGAATCAATTATTAATTTAATAAAATTAGAGTGCAAATTTTAAAATTTGAAATTTGAAATTGATAATTAATAAATTGACAAGTGGAATGATATGTGATATATAACATTAATGAGGGGTTCTAATTGTATGATACTTGTCAATATGAGATTAAACCTATTCTTTTATAATAATAGGTATGTTAAAATAAATAACTAAATATTAAATTTAAAAAAAAATAAAAGAAAAATGAAAAATAAATACCCCAAGGGTATTATAGTCATTTCAATTTTCGAATGGACTATTTTTACATACAAACTAGTCTAAAAGGAAGACAAAGTCAAAAAAGTCATAGTTTGAACCAAACCCCAAAAAAAATGCATACCACAAGGACCATTTTTGCAATTTTGTCAATTTTGTGAAACCACAAGAACCATTTATGAAGTTTTCTTTTAATTTTATTAAACTTCTAGTTTATATCTATCATCACATTTATCATATATTTTATTTATAAATTTTAATTAATTATTTTTATATTGTTTTTGTTTTATTTTTCACTTAAAATGACAATTTCTACCACCAAAACCGGATGCTACACCAAGCCACATGAAAACGTATAAAAGGGCCCCTACGGCAAAATATAAATGTTTTATAGTCCATTGATTTTTGCCTTTATTGTGGGTTTTAAAAACGTAAAATTTAAAGAGATGCGTTATGAACTCTTAGTATGTTACATATAAGACATTTATACACATCATAAATTGACATATTGGGTGACAAATTTGTTCAAGACCAATTAAGTGACTTACACCAAATCGGGTATGAAGATTTTTTTTATCCCCATCGTTATTCCCTTTGTATAGACTTATTATTGGTCATAAGTCAGATTTAGAAATGAGATTGAAAAAGGTCACTGATTGCCATTTTCATGTTATAAACTCAATCTAAACACTCATCTTTAAATATGTATGTCATATTTTCATATTTCTAAGCTTCTATTCAAGACATCCATGAGTCTAAGCATCTTTTGGAGTGTCATAATCATATTAAAGTTTTTTATGGTTAAGTATTAGAGCATGTGGTTACATCTGCAGTTAAAACTACATATTCAACATTTGTTAGTGTTCTTTAATCTAAAGTCATTTTAGCACAGAGACTTAGAATCTCCTACTATACTAATAATCAAACGCTAAAAGATAACATATTCTCACAATATGGTAGAATAGAAGACCGGAGGAATTACAAAAGTAATCATACTTCAACACCAGAATCACCGGCTTCAATTCCATTCATCAACAAATGGTAAGATAATTCTCCATGGATGCTCTCAACATGTCGCTATGCCAAGATTTACTTGTAATATAATTCTTCTCTTTGCAGGGTTTTCTAATGATATTCTTTTTGAGCTTTTGTTACATTTCCTTCGACCTGAAAAGCGCTAGTGCAAACACTTTTGATGTAACATCGTATGGTGCAAAAGGAGATGGGAATACAGACGACTCGGAAGTAAACCATATCTACAAGTTTGAATCAAAAGAGAATGTGGTTACATGTTAAAGAATCACAACCAATTAACTACTGTTTTTTTTATGTTCATTGTTGTAGGCGTTTATTCAAGCATGGGCTGATTTATGTGGAGATAGTTCATCAGACCCAACTTTGATCATACCATCAGGCATGACGTTTTTGATAAGCCAAGTGACATTCATGGGCCCATGCCAATTTCCTACAGTAAATATTAAGGTCAAATTAAAACTCGAAACTTACCATTGAAATTTATGATAATAATTAGACCATTTTGCAAAAAAAAAAAAAAAAAAAAGTCAATAAAAACTGTTATATTTTGCGTAATTTTGGGACGTAACTACCTTATACTTTATCTTTGTCAATCAAACAATAAAAGTTTCATATATTTTTCCAACTTAATATTTTGACATAAAATATTAGGTTTCACCCATAATTTTGTTATATCAATTATTGCTTGTAACCTTTTTGTACAAGTTAACCATGTTAATACTGGTTACACCGTAAAAAAAAGTTCGCAACTTTTACGGTTTGATCGAGAAAGATAAATATCAGTAATTAAACCATAAAAATGCCCAAAATAGAATCTTTTTCCTGTAATTTGTGGTTATAGTTATTGTTAATATCACGTTATTTTTGTTGGCTGGGTAGCTTTTGGGCAACATCACTGCACCGATGACACTCGATGGTTGGAAAGATTGTAAAGAGAATAATTATTGGATACAGTTTGAATCAGTGTCAGGACTCACCATCGAAGGACCTGGCCAGATTGACGGTCAGGGCTCGATCTGGTGGAGACATCTGGTAACAAATAACCCTAATATCAAACACAATAGATAAATTAAATTATCTCCTACCTTTTATGTTTAGAAATATTTCTACCCACTAACATTATGATACGCGTTATCATTCCACCATTAAATTTAATTTTATTTGATATATTCTTAATATATTCTTATTAATGAGATAGTTAAAAAAATATGGAATGGTAACATTTGTCATATATTTAGTGGGTAGGAATATTTGTAGATAAAAGATAGGAAGAAATTTAATTTCTCAACACAATAAGACGATTCGGATTTATCATTTGATTTTGCAGGTGACACCTGAAACTTGTGATAGCCCTTCGGTAAGTTAGTTTGTTTCTTCATATTAGATGTTCATATATACATGTCAAGTTTTTTAGAATATATTATATGAACATGTATTTAATATATGAATCACTCAGGCTTTACATTTTATTAAATGTGACGGACTTCGGCTGAGTGGTACGACACATATTAACAGCCCAATGCTTCATATTAGCATTGTTGGTTGCAACGATGTAGATGTTGGAAATCTTCAAATATTAGCACCTGAATACAGCCCAAATACGGACGGAATCAACATTGGTGCTTCATCCCATGTTAATATTCATGACTCTATTATTCAAACTGGTATCAATTATCAAATCCGTACTTAGTAATAACTTCTTCTATGATCGATGTAATCTTTAATCATTTTCATAAGCTTAAATAGGTGATGATTGCGTGGCCATTAATGGTGGCATTGTTGATCTCAATGTAACGGGTGTGTATTGTGGACCTGGCCATGGCATAAGGTAGCTCATTAGATTATAAATTTCATTGATTGGGGTCTTACATTAATTTATGATCATGATACACAGTATCGGAAGCCTTGGGGAAAACGGTGGTTATGACACAGTTGAACAAGTTCGTGTAGAACATTGTAACATCTCAGGAACAACAAATGGGTTACGTATCAAGACAACACCAGTGAGTTCAAGGTTTGAAATTTTTTCTTTAATTTGTAAAAGATGAGACTGATATTAATCATTTAATCCATTTTGTTATGTCATAGAATGGAAATGGGTATGCTAGAGGGATTCTATTTCAAGACATTTATCTGGAAAACGTTAGAAATCCAATCATAATCGATCAACATTACTGCAGTAGTAGTTCTGAAAATGTTGATTGCTCAGCTCCAGTAAGTCTTGTAGCTCATAAAACCAATATCATTGTTATTGTGTAAAGATGGATCTTTGTATTTAATATCATGTACTTCTTTATCTGGATTTATTAGCCATCGACACCAGCTGTACAAGTGAGTGATGTGACTTACATGAACATATATGGATCTTCAGCAACACAACAAGCTATTACTTTCGATTGTAGTGGGTGTACTGGAATCGTAACAAATCAAGTTGAAATCACTGGAGATGTCGCCTTTGCTTATTGTAGAAACGCTGAAGGAAATTTTGTTGACACCACCCCGAATATTATTTGCAATTAGATTGTAACAGAAAGAAATGAAAGTTTGATAGATCTGAAACTAGAATAATAAATTGGTTGATATTAGGCCCTTTCATATGTGTTTATGTGTTCGTATTTTGGGATGAGAGAGAGACACGATAGACTTTCCTAAAGAGAAAAATAATGCTTACTTTTATTGAGTAGATAGGTGACTATTTATAGTAAACCAGTTCCCTCTTTTCTTGCTTCAACCCAACTTTGTAATACTCTCAAATACCTGGTCCTATAATCACCCATTCAACCTACTACCATTTATTTAATTCGTTAAATAAAGTAATTACTAAATTACTATTAAAACAACCTATCAAGATTAAAATAACCCAACATCCATCCTTTTAATTTGAACCCATTTTTTCCCAAGAAATGTGGGTTCTTCCTCTTCGTTCAAGTTTACATCTTTTTTGTTGCCTTTGTCGTTCCGTTTTGTGCACTCATAGCCAAATGCCCAAAATTTTCACAATCATATTAGAATCCACTTTTTGTCACCTCAACCTTTTCCTCTTCCGCATCCTCTTTATCTCTTTCATAGTTCCTTCCACGTCCTCTTCCGTGTCCACTACTTTCATCATGCTTTTGTTCGAGTTGATCTTGCTCTTCATCTTTTTTCTTTTAAGACTTTGAAGCTTTTCTTCATAAGCTTTAACCATTCCAACCGGTTCTTCAAATGACATAGTTTCAAATTCGGAATACTGTTTAATGGGAACTACATTTGGCAAATACTTCTTTGGAACTGAGTTGAGAAAATTTCTTTTAATCACCTTCTCTTCAAAAGTTGAACCAAGACTTGAATTTTGCAACAATACCAATTACCTTAGCTAAAAAATTTATTGATTGTTTCATTGTCTTTCATCTTAAGCATCTCCAATTCATTTGTTAACGTTTGCATCCTTGCCTTTTGCACTCATTCGTCTCCTATATACTCTCCTATATACTGAACCTTGATTGATTCACAAACATCTTTTTCATTATTGTATTTATCAACCTACAAAAGAACATTCTCTTGGAGGGTTTGAAAAATTATACCATTAGTTGTATAATTTTTCTTCTCATCAACTACATCTTTAGTTATAGCATCTCAGCGTCCATATGCCCTCAACATGGTTTCAATCATAATACACCAAGTGGTATAATTAGTCTTCGTTAATCTAGGACATTGAAATAGTACAGTAGTACCTTGCTTACGAGCCACAACTTCTTTTGATCCCCCTGTCATTTTCCTTCCTCTATGTAAAGAGCTCTTGATACTTGGTCACTCTTTCTTAGGGAAACCCCCGGTCTCGATAACCTCCTTTGGTCCTCGGTCTAACTAGACATGTAACAACCCAAAAACTCAGAACCAAATTTTTTTGTTTTTATATTAAATAAACCATCAACCAAACATGTTTATCAAACCATAAGGTAATCAAAGTATATCAATAATCATCCAAAAGTACGTCAGAGTTGATAAAGCGAAAAATCATGGTTTGTGTAATGCGATCATCCCGAGCTCTTCCCTTTCGAACCGGAAGTACCTGAAACATAAACTAAAAATTGTAAGCACAAAGCTTAGTGAGTTCCCCAAAATACCACATACCATACATAAATTTCAGCATAAGGCTATACCGGGTCTATTTCACCCCCGAGTCTATTTCAACTCATATGTTAGCACTAGGCTGTACCGGGTCTATTTCACCCCCGGGACTATTTCACCCCCAAGTCTATTTCAACTCATGTGTCATCACAAGGTTATACGAGTGTGTGTGTGTGTGATGCGCTGCTACGCCGCCAGTTCTTTCCCCTTGGATGAAGAGGTACCTGAAACCAAAACTGAAACTATAAGCACAAAGCTTAGTGAGTTCCCCCATCATACCACATAATATACAATCATACATGCTGTCAGGAAATTCTGGGGTGCCCGACCTACCCATGTCAATCCATTCTAGGGTGCTGACTACCCATGTCAAGCCATTATGGGGTGCTGACTACCCGTGTCAGGCCATTCTAGGGTGCCTTCCTACCTTCCGGTCTAACTCACCCGGTCACAGGGACTATTTCACCCCCTACTACTATCACATAATAACATATCATAAACATGCTGTCAGACATATATGTGGTGTCCGACCTACCCTTCGGTCCTAACAACCGGTCGAGGGACTAATCCCCTCCTACTACCACTATCACATAGAACATAACATACTGGCACATAGAGCATATCAAGTAATAGCCAACCAGACAATTATCATAGAGACAATCATCTCAACTGTAATCAACTACTAGTGGGTCGGCCTTGGTGCCTTAGACCCACTTCTACTGGAAGGTAACTCACCTCGTAAATTGCGTGTCGAACCTCGCGGAGGAAATCTCTAATAGCTGCTCCGATGACTCCCGGTTATCAGAGACACATAACACTCAATTAGAGTCTGTAATACTACTCAGGGTAAAATGATTGTTTTACCCTTCGGTCCAATTGGGACATACTTAAGTCCCGATTCTCACTTATCAAGCCCAGCTCTCTTATGACCGATTAAGGATTCCCTAATGGCCCACTCATTGTTCAATTTCTGAATTAGACCTTATTTTCCCCAAATGGGCCCAAAAATTCCCAAGTCCAATATAATAATCCTCAAGGGCCCAATACTCAGGTTCCTTATTCCTAAATCCAAAATAATACTTCATAGTTGGCCATGGGGCCCAAAAGTCCAGGCCCATCCTCTTAGGGCCTAAAAGCCCAATTTTCCCAATTTGCATGCGTACGCGCGGCGTACCAAGGAATATGCCCATCATACTTGCCAACTTCTTTGGGACTTCATTCATGACTAAATCCGTTAAGTCTTTACATTCAAAATGCAAATCCAGGTCCTTTTAGACCTCCTACCATAAATTCATGAACTTTATGTGCTTGCATGCAAGGTTAGAGTCAAAACATGATTTTGGTCCTTTTAACAAATTTTAAGACCCACAAACACTTGCATGGTTGTGGCTTAACCACCAAGGTTCGATTTTTATGACTCTTAGTGCCTCTAAGAGCCCAAAAGGATAGCTATTATGGTCTGAAATCATTAAGATGCAAGAAGCCTCAACAATGGAGTCCAAAAGTAACTTTAAACACCCCCCATAAACATATCTAAGAATATAATGGCCGAGGTTGGAACTTGATACCTCAAATAAGTCAGAAATTGTGCTAATCTTCTGGATCTACAAGCTCTTGGTGGATCCTTGCTCCTTCTTCAAGTTCCTTCCTCTTCCAAATCACCAAAACTACACCAAAAACTCTCAAATAGCTCCCAAATCACAAGAACACACAAAATTAGGCTAGGGTTTTCGTGGAGGCTGTATGAGGGTGAAGGGAGGTTGAACCACAGGGGTAATGTTCTTTATATAGGGAGTAAACCCTAAATTTTAGGGTTTAAAGAGTTGTGCGTAATCCCGGTATGACGGGCGTACGTGCTTGGCCTCCGTGCTTCTTTTCCACGAGTACGTTGGGTGTACACGGCAATGTACGCCCCGCGTACGCAGCTTCCTCATCCCACTAGCTATGCCCAAAGATCAAACCCCAAACCAAACCACACCACACTTTAATTAGGATGAATAATAATAATACCTGGAAAATCCCAGATGCTAGACTTTTGCATATGCTTTCATACCAGTTTGGTATCGACATGATTGACCTTATTCAAAACCATACTTCTCTTATGATGATATGAATTATTTATATTATGAGATGTAAATACAATAACAATTAATCAAGGGATAATTTATCAAACATTTAAAACTAAGCATTATAAATCTCATTAAAACCCAAATATATCTATAGTAAAAAAAAAGTTATTTTCTAGATATTTAAAATATGTAGCTTCGTTAAAAATGTAATTTTATGTAAATTCATCTAATTAAAATTTACATTAATAAGAATGGGATATATTGTAATTTCCATATTCCTAAAAACATCCATGGTCAAGAATTGGGAACTAACAAAATGAAAGGAATCATATTCTTTCTAGAACGGTCCACATTCCCTTTAATCAGGTAAAACAAACATGTTTTTTTCATTCTAATTGAATCAACATCCATTCCTTCTACCATTCTCTCATACCAAACAATAACACTCTCTAAAGGAAAGATTTACTTATTTACCCATTAGCCATGACTATGTAAAATAAAGATTTTCACAAACCTATTTAGCATTGATAGAACATTTTTGAAATACCAATGTTTCGGATAGACTAGTAATTTCACTAAACCAAACAGGTTGTATTTTGGGGTGGTTTTGTAGTTGCAAATATGAAAAATGTGACTGATGATGTAATAAAGATAGTTAAGAGGATAAGAGCGACAACAAACAAAACTAATATACACAGAACTTATATTTTACGCAAAAAAATTTATTTTATGTTCTTTCTTTTAGCTTCTTCTTTCTTCCATGTTACATATTTGTTTTTGATCTCTTTAGCATTTTCTAATAATGCAATAGTGTGTTCTTTCATTTTCCTTTTTCGTATTTAAATTAGGGTATTGTTAAAGTGATTGCAATAGTTATTTGACAAACTTGGATTTCAGTTTTGACCATTCTGGCATTCATTCAAAAGCATGCAATAAGATTTAAGGTACTTGAAAGAAATGTCACAATAGTAAAGAAATACCATCACAACATTGTTCTTATGAATTTTGTATCAAAGTAGTGATGGGTTTGAGCCATAAGAACTTTCCTATGTACACATGCAAACCCTAATTGCTTGGATCTAGGTTTCTCTAATTGAACATGCATGTATCCAAGACTTTCATTCATAGATCTAGTGTAAACAAACAATTCATATCATATGAATAACAGATCTAGAAGAATACCTTGAGTTGCTTGTTTGATACTTCTTCTTCTTAGAGCTTAGAGTCACAATTGTCACTCCTCTAATGGCTTACAAACATCAACTAGCAAGAAGATGATTTGAGAGAGAGAGAGAGAGGAGGAGGAGGAGGGTGAGAAATCGGCCCTAGGGTTCCTTTCCTTTCATGAGTGCCGATTTCCCTCACCCTAGGGGTCTATTTATACTATGGGATACTAGGGTTTCACCTTTAACCCTAATTGAATAACTTAGGCCCTAAGTAATCCAAGATCCTCCTAGATATTAGGCTTGGACGATTTTATGGTTCCCAAACCCTAAATTTTGTCCACCCCATTATCTATAAGGATACATAGCCCAAAACACAACTATCACACATTTGACAGTTATGCCCCTTTATTCAATTAACCTCTTTAAGTCACCAAATTAATTCTTAATTAATATATGACTTATATTAATCAAATAATATTATTAATCCTTTAATATATTATTCTCATAATATATTAACAATAATATTTCTTCTCTCTTAACAAATCATTCTATCAAGTTGCTATGGTGAAGGCAACCCAAAAGGACCATGCTCAACCGGGTCAAGTACTTACCAAAAATAGTTACAGCCTTAGACACTAATCCAACAGTCTCCCACTTGGATAATTCTAGTAACTATATATACAAACACAAACCGATTAGCAATCGTAGCTCTCAAAGACGCTGTCAACTCTGATCTTATCAATGTCCTATCCTTTAGATAAGGGATCGTACAGTCCTCTGTTTAGATATTATGCTGACAATTTTATGGAACTTATTGTCAAGCATTTAGTTTCTTGATCTCATATTCATTTGAAATAGAACTTAATTGAACACATCAATTCAGTCCTGACCGGGCCCGGTAAATAAGTCAAATCATATCAACGAGCGGCCGTGATATCGCTTTTACTCTCTTAGGATAAAAGTAACAGATAAACTTCGACTTATATGCATTCACTATTTACTAATCAACTATACACAACAATGCGTTTTATGACATGAATTTACTGATGTGGTTTCGCATTACCAATGCACAACCAATTAATAAACAACAAACCATATATCTTGGTTTTAAGACCATATGATATTATCGTCTTGTGATCACTTGTGTCACATTCCATAAACTGATTCCAGCAAGCGCGGGTTTATTCCAATGCTTAAAACTTGTTCATAAGCACTCATGAACGTTGTAGAAAACCTTTGCTATGTCTAATACTCTTTTAGACAACCTACACACCAATTCATGACAATCTTCATTCATACCTACTTCCAACATATGAACGATTGTGGACCATTCGAATAATTCGATTATTCTTAATAACTTAATTATTCAGGAAGTCAAAACATGCAAAGTGAAACAATAGTTAAACAATTAACATAAGACAATAACTTTACTTATAAATAATACTCTTTTATTTAATCATCAAATGTCAATTACATTTATCTATTACATGTTTCAAAACTATCTAATCTAAACTAGTATCGTCTTTCAGCCCAATGCTCCTAGCGTGCTGCAAATACTTAACCCTGCTCAGTCCCTTCGTAAGCGGATCTGCTGGGTTATTCTCTGATGATATCCTCTTCACTGCGAGGTGTCCTTGTACTCGATGTCTAATAAAGTGATATTTTCTGTCGATATCATGATCCCTCGGTTCCTTGGTCAAGGCAACCGCTCCTTCATTATCACAGAAAATTTCCATAGGATCTTTTATAGCAGACACAAATCCAAGGTCACCAATGAAGTTCTTCAACCACATCGCCTCCTTTGAAGCTTCGCTCGCTGAAATATATTCTGATTCACACGTTGAATCAGCTACGGTCTCTTGTTTGGAACTTTTCCAAGTCACTGCTCCTCCATTAAGGGTAAAGACCCAGCCCGACTGCGAACGGTAGTTGTCCCTGTCGATCTGGAAGCTGGCGTCACTATACCCTCGCACCTTTAAGTCATCACTCCCTCCGAGGACTAGGAACCATTCTTTGGTCCTCCGAAGGTACTTAAGTATATTCATGACTGCAATCCAATGAGCTCTGCCAGGGTTCCCTTGATATCTACTGACCATGCTCAAAGCAAAGGCCACATCAGGGCGAGTACAAGTCATAATGTACATGATTGATCCAACTGTGGAAGCGTAGGGTACTCGGCTCATCTCAGCTATCTCGGCTTCCGTACTCGGACTTTGAGTCTTACTCAACTTGGCATTACTTTGTATCGATAGTTCTCTCTTCTTCGATTTTTCCATACTAAAACGTTTTAGTACTTTATCTAGGTAAGTATTCTGACTAAGACCTTTTAGTCTCTTACTTCTTTCTCTCACTATCCCTATTCCCAAAATATAGCAAGCCTCTCCAAGGTCCTGCATAACGAAGCACTTCCCGAGTCAGGATTTAACCTCCTGCAAGGTCGAGACGTCATTTCCTATGAGCAGTATGTCATCAACATACAAAACGACGAAGCTAACTATACTCCCACTGGCCTTGACATATACACATGATTCATCTTCACTTCGTACAAATCCAAACTCTTTGACTTTCTCATCGAAGCAAAGATTCCATCTGTGAGACGCTTGCTTAAGTCCATAAATGGACTTCTCAAGCTTGCACACTCTATTGGGATGCTTCGGATCGACAAAACCCTCTGGCTGATCCATGTAAACATCCTCAGCCAACTTCCCATTAAGTAAAGCGGTCTTGACGTCCATCTACCATATCTCGTAATCATAAAATGCAGCAATGGCTACCATCACCCTAATAGATTTTATCTTAGCGACTGGTGAGAAGGTCTCATCATAGTCAACTCCGGGAGTTTGAGTAAAGCCCTTCACCACTAGTCGTGCCTTATACGTGTGCACATTCCCATCCACGTCGGTCTTCTTCTTGAAGATCCATTTACACCCAACCGTCTTACGTCCGGGCACATTGTCAACCAAATTCCAAACTTGGTTGTCATACATGGACTGAATCTCGCTGTCCATTGCCTCTTTCCCTTTAGCAGAATCCGGGCCTGCCATGGCTTCCTTATAGCTGTTAGGTTCATCTAGATTTACTAGTGTACTGTCACTAATATACGTGTCCCCTTCGGTAGTAATATGAAAGCCATATAATTGGGGTTGAACTCTAACTCTTTCAGAGCGTCTAAGAGGTAAGGACTCGTCAATTGGTTCAACCGGAGTTTCCTCCTCGGGTTGAGCGCCAGCGATAGAGGTTCCTTCATCGCCCGACTCTTGAATCTCTTCAAGATCGATTTGCCTCCCACTGTCTCCTTGGCTTATGAGTTCTCGCTCTCGGAAAACCCCTTTCCTCGCAACGAAGACAACATTGTCACTCGGTCTATAGAAGAGATATCCAAAGGATTTCTGCGGGTAGCCGATGAAAATACATCGCTCACTACGAGGTTCGAGCTTGTCGTGAGTCTCTCGTCTTACGAAAACCTCACAACCCCAAACCTTGATATGTGCCAACGAGGCAGCTTTCCCTATCCACATCTCGTGAGGAGTTTTGGCAACCTTCTTTGTAGCGACTCGGTTAAGGATATGGGCAGCAGTCTCTAAGGCATACCCCCAGAATGAGATAGGTAGGGAAGCACGACTCATCATAGAACGAACCATGTTTAACAGGGTTCGATTACGCCTTTTTGCCACACCATTCAATTGCGGTGTCCTAGGTGGCGTCAATTGCGAAACTATTCTGCATTCCTTAAGATAGTCGTGGAATTCAAGACTTAGGTACTCTCCTCCTCGATCGGATCGAAGCATCTTGATTTTCCTGCCCAATTGATTCTCCACTTCATGTTTGAATTCTTTGAACTTTTCAAACGTTTCTGACTTGTGCTTGATTAAGTAGATATACCCATATCTACTATAATCATCAGTGAAAGTCACATAGAATCGGTTCCCATCCTTTGTGGTAGATCTAAAGGGCCCACACACATCGGTGTGTATGAGATCCAATAAACCCTCACCCCTATCACAAGTGCCAGTGAAGGGTGACTTGGTCATCTTTCCAAGTAAACAAGATTCGCACGTGTCATCTTCCCTAAGGTCTAATGACTCCAACACTCCATCCTTTTGGAGTTGGGCTATGCGCTTCTTGTTGACATGTCCAAGACGACAATGCCACAAGGATGCTCTATCCATACTATTGGGAGAATCCATACACATCACATCATTTCCTAGGTTATCTACAACCATAACAGTTTCATAAATTCCATTACAAGGCATTGCTTCAAAATATAAAACACCATTTAGATAAGCATAAATCGAACCATTCTCATTATTAAACGAATATCTAAATCCTTGTTTAAACAAACCATGAAAAGAAATGATATTTCTTGCCATATCTAGCGAGTAGCAACAATTATTTAAATCTAAATTCAATCCATTACTAAGCACTAAAGAATACACTCCAATCTTGGTAACAGGCGACGATCTTCTGTTCCCCATGATTAGATTTATTCTTCCAAGCTCCACATCCCTACTTTTTCCTAGTCCCTGCAAATCAGAACAAATTTGGTAACCACACCCTGTATCAAGAACCCAAGAAATAGCATGGAATGAATCATTAGATTTAATTGTGTATATACCTCCAAAAGATGGCTTGATCTTTCCATCCTTGATGGCTTGCAGATATTCTGGGCAGCTTCTCTTCCAATGCCCTATTTTTTGGCAATGATGGCACTCTACCTCTTTTGGGTTAGGGTTGGGCTTAGCAGGATCAACCTTGGTCCTACTAGAAGAGGAACCATCTTGGGACTTTCCCTTGCGGTGGTTCTTTGAAGAAGCCTTCCTTTTCTTGCCCCTTCCCAACCCAATAGCCAAAACAGGAGCAGCAGACGGATTGGGAGATGGTGCAATAGACTTGTCCTTAAGGTTGCTCTCAGCAGTCCTTAGGAGCCCTTGGAGTTTGCTTAGGGTGACCTCTTCCTTGTTCATGTGGTAGCTCATCCTAAATTGGTTGTAGCATGAGGGAAAGGAGTGGAGAACAATGTCGATACCCAAATCTTCCCCAAAGTTGACATTCAACTTGCGAAGACGATCGACATACCATTGCATCTTTTGCAAGTGCACGGTAAGAGATTCTCCACTTCCCGTTTTAGCAGTGATCATATTCATAATCATCTCATAGCTGTAACGCCCGTGTTTCTAGGCTTGCCATTTTTAGCAATGTAATAGTCTAGGTTAACCTTTGTAACCCAATTTGAAATAATAAGAATGTATTATTTGTGAATTATGTGAATTATGTGAATTATGTGTTTATTTTCTTAATTATTATAATTTAATGAATTAAGAATACAATAAGCAAAATAATAAAGTGTGAGATATGCCCGATATTGATGCACGAAGTTGTAGTGGCCGAAACGAGGTTTCCGAATATATATAGAACGCCCAAATCTGACTTCATATGAGGAAGTTATGATTTTCTGAAGTTTCGACTTGACAATATGCAGCCCGAATACTTGATTTGAGATCGAGCGGTTTTTAGCCGAAACAATCTAAATGAGAATTGAATATCTCGTTGTTAGTAGCGAAACGATGAAAAGTTAGGCGAGAACGGACGTCGGACGAAGAAGTTATGAATTTATAACGAAGTTTTCTTGTCCGGGCCTACTAAAAATAAATAATAAAAATAAAGTCAAAATTAGCCGACGGAGTCTAAATGAAAGTTGTAGAGTATGGTCTGACCTACGCGTGGATATAAAGAACGTCGAAAATGGAGTTCGTATGAAGAAGATATGAATTTTTGAAGTTTATTAAATAATCAAAATATAAATTTAATTAATAAATCCGATATTATCCGAAGGGGAGTCACCAGACTTATCCGGGTTACGCCCAGCGTACAGCGAAGCATGACGAAACCTCGCACTCGAGTACTCCGATGACGTAGGCAGTGACATTTTGGCATTACGCCCAGCGTATCGAAGCAGTACGCCCAGCGTAATGCGAGGGTTCAGCCCTATAAAAGGGGCGTATGAGGGCAGCTTCTTTCCTTTATAAAATTCTTCCTTTCTCTCTAAGATTTTGCCACGATTTGCTTGCCATTTATACCCCAAAGCCCCGGTATTATTCCCGAGCCCCGAAGCAAGTTCCGAAGCCCCGAGGATCCCGAGAAGTGAGATTTCCGAGTCGAAGCCCTGCCCGCGAGGAGCCCGGTTTTTGTGAAGATCTTTCGGATCTACGGAGAAACACTACTTCTGCAAGTCGTAGTGCTACCCGATCATCTCTTGATCAAGTGAGTGTATAGTCCCTTTCAATACGCGATATTATACAAGTAATCGTTGAATGTATTTAAGAATACAGGTTGTGTGAGGGTATTATTATTACCTTCTAACACATAGACTTATATGACTCTCCTTGAAATTTCTTGTTATGTGTTTACGTATTTCTTGCTATTTGAATGGAGTATTGAAAGTGCATGCTATACAGTTTTTGTTTTAAATATTATGTGTAAAACATGTATATTTTTATCTACTAATATGTTAGGTAGAACATGGGTAGACAGTTGGTGTGCAATAAAATAAATTGATGAGAGGCCTCGTTGTTGGTGTTATTCTAGTCATTCAGCAGAGTATGGATGAAGACCACAGACTATTCTAGACAGTCCTGTGGAACGCTAGCAGGCTCATAACCTATTGGTGTTGTGAATGATGTGTTCACCGGTGTACTGTATCCCCCACATGGTTGCCTTAGGACACTTATTGTTGAGGAAGCCCCTCTGCAGTAATGTCCGTCCTGGTGAAAATCCTAAATTAAGTTCCTTATAATAGATGTTGTTTTAGGGACGTAAAGTGAGGATAACAGGAATGGGTAATCGGGTTATTGTTGATTGTTGAAATTAAATATAATTATTTATTGTGGGTTGAAACCCTATATGCTCACCAGGCTCCCAAGCCTGACCCACTCAGTTTATTTGTATTACAGGAAGTGGCGCAAGGGCATAAGATGGATGAATCATCAAGTTGTTTTGTTTACAAGTCTGTATATGTATATATTTGTTGAATGACTTGTAATGTTATCGTTTATGCTTTATGATCTGTATCGGAACATGACATCCCGATTTTTTATTATGAAACAAAATCATATTTCTTTATGAAATGTTTTGATAAAAATCTATTTTATCATGTTTTGTTTTTGGGAACAAATTCCGCATCTTTTTAAAAAATCAAAAGGATTTACTCTGAAAATGTTTAAAAAGCATAAATGAAACCGGTCTTTTATGGCCGAGATTTTGGGGATGTCACAGTTGGTATCAGAGCATTAGTTTAAGCGAACTAGGAATTTGTAGGATTTTTAGACTTAAACTTAGAATGCTAAGTGAAGGTTGTTAGATGTGTGTATGTTATATTTCAGACACGAGCACTAGTTTATTTTAGGAAAGTTGCCTAAAATGTTTTTATGTGCTAAATGTTATATGTTGCCATATATGATATTATTTGTTCAGATCTATGGTCTGTTGCCGACCGGATCTGGAAACCTTATGTGTGTAGGATTCTAAGCGTATGGTTACGATATTAGAACTAACATGTAAACGTTTCAGAGTGATAAGGATGATTTGAATATCTGTCGTGAATGAGGGTCTAATTTCGCCTTATTCGGTGTATAGATCAAAAATGGTGAGAACAAGAAGTGGAGTTGGAAACGCGCATGAAAACAGGAATCAACCACCAGTGATTGAGAAAATACCTGTCGTAGCAGCAGCACCTGAGCCAATAACAATGGCTGGTGTACAAATGATGATTCAAACTATGTTGGATCGTCAGATGGAAGAAACAAGACGTCTGCTTAGGTAGAATCGTGAAGAATCGTCAATTCAGGTGGAAGAGCCCGAGGAGAATGGAGGGCAGTCTGAAGGAGAAAACTTTAGTGGGATCATTGGTCAAGACGACCCACTAGTGGTTAGACGCAACAACCAGTATGGAGGAAATGATGGGCGTGGGTGCAAGTATAAGGATTTCATGGCATCCAAACCACCATGTCTATCCGGAAGCCCGACGCCGGTGCAAGTTATGGATTGGATCTCCGAAATGGACACTATGTTTGAAAGTTGCGAGTGTAGCAACAGGCAGAAGACCGCTCTTGCGATCCCTCTGCTAAAATCTGGCGTGTTGACTTGGTGGAAACTGTTAGCTGACTATATGCCCAAGGGAGAAGCAAGCAAAATGTCTTGGGAAGACTATGTGGAACAACTAAAACTGCAATACTGCTCCGAGCAGGACCTTCTGGAAATCAATAATGAGTTTCAGAATTTGAAGAAGGGAAAATTGAGCGTTACTGAATACGCTGCAAGTTTCACAGAAAAGATGAAGTTTATCACATTTGGTACCAACAGAACTCTTTAAGGTCAACAAGTTTGCCCTCGGACTACCAGCGGACTATGGTCCAATGGTTAAGCAAGCAACCACATTGAAAGCTGCCATCTGGGCTGCTAGAAATGTTGAGACCCAGATCAGTGAGAAAGGTCTGGAAAGGTCAGAGGTGGGTGAAAAGAGGAAAATCGATGGATCTTCAGGCTCCAGCAAGAAAAGTAAATTCTCGCAATCTGGTTTGAGAGGAAGTGGAGGAAAGGTAGAGGCAAAATGGTGCGACAAGTGCAAGAAGAAGCATCATGGGAAGTGCGGCGTGGAAGCCACATGCTTCAAATGTGGAAATCCAGGGCATTATGCCAACGACTGCACCCTCACCAAGAATGTTTGTTATGGTTATGGTGAGGAAGGGCACATCTCGAGAGATTGTCCAAAGAAAAAGGAGGCAGCAAAACCCAACATTCCGCCAAAGTCGAAGGCGAGAGCATTCCAGATGACACTGGAAGCTGCCAAAGATGAAGCTGATGTCGCTTCAGGTACCTTTCTCGTAAACAAATTGCCTGCCCAAATTTTATTTGATTCTGGAGCCAACTACTCCTTTATTTCGCATGAATTTGGTAGAAAACTAGCTTTGCCTGTCGATAGACTAGATAATGCTTTATTAGTCGAAGTTGCTAGTGGCAAGTTTGTACCTGTTGGCCATCGTATGAAAAACATCTTAATTGAATTGAATGGGAATAACTTCCACGAGGAATTATTGCCTATAGAACTTAATGGTTTCGACATCGTGTTGGGAATGGATTGGCTTAGCGCCAATGACGCCGAGATATTGTGCAGAAAGAAGATAGTCAAGGTAAACCCACCAGGGAAAGAGACATTTATGGTGTATAGGGACAAGCGAATGGTAAGTTCTGGGATCATTTACCTAATGAAAGTCAGAAAGTGTTTGACCAAGGGGTATACATCATATTTAGCATTCGTGATCGATGCTAAGAAGGAAAAGAAGGTGATGCAGAATATTCTTGTCGTATGTGATTATCTGGAAGTATTTCCCGAAGATCTTCCTGGATTACCGCCTGATAGACAAGTAGAATTTTGTATCGAATTGTTACCAGGAACGATGCCTATAGCAAAAGCACCTTATCGATTAGCACCGACGGAGATGAAGGAGCTGATGATGCAACTTCAAAAGTTATTGGACAAAGGTTTCATTAGACCTAGTTCATCGCCCTGGGAGCTCCGGTGTTATTCGTGAAGAAGAAAGATGGAAGTATGAGAATGTGCATCGATTATAGAGAGTTGAACAAGGAAACAATAAAGAATAGATATTTGTTGTCGAGGATTGATGACATGTTCGATCAACTACAAGGTTCAAGTTATTTTTCAAAGATCGATCTGAGGTCAGGATATCATCAGCTAAAAGTAAGAGAGCAGGATATAGAGAAGACTGCATTCAGAACACGATATGGACACTAGGAGTTTTTGGTTATGTCGTTTGGACTAACCAATGCTCCAGCAGCATTCATGGATTTAATGAACAGGGTTTGTAATCCGTTCCTTGATAAATCTGTGATAGTGTTTATAGATGACATTCTGATTTACTCGAAAAGCCAAGAGGAGCATGGCAGACACTTGCGAGAAGTGTTGGAAGTCTTGAAGAAGGAGAAGTTGTATGCTAAGTTCTCTAAATGTGATTTTTGGATTCGAGAAGTCCAATTCTTGGGTCACGTGGTCAACCAAGAAGGGGTAATGGTTGATCCAGCAAAGATTGAAGCTGTAATGAAGTGGGAACAACCAAAAAGTCCCACAGAGATCCGAAGCTTTTTAGGATTAGCCGGATATTACCGAAGGTTTATCCAAGGCTTTTCTTCGATCGCTAGTCCATTGACAACTTTGACCCACAAAGGAGCTACTTATGCTTGGAGTAATAAGCATAAAGAAGCATTCGAGAAACTAAAGAAGAAGCTATGCGAGGCACCGATTCTTTCTCTACCCGATGGAGTTGAAGACTTCGTTGTTTATAACGATGCGTCTGGTGTTGGATTGGGTTGCATTTTGACCTAAAGAGATAAGGTGATCGCGTATGCATCTCGACAGCTAAAAGAGCATGAAAAGAACTACCCGACTCATGATTTGGAGTTGGCAGCGGTAGTTTTCGCTCTAAAAATATGGAGGCATTACCTCTATGGCACGAAGTGCAAACTTTTCACTGATCATAAGAGTCTCCAATATCTCTTTAGTCAGAAGGAATTGAATATGAGACAACGACGCTGGCTAGAGTTAATTAAAGACTACGACTGTGAGATACTTTACCACCCCGGTAAAGCAAATGTTGTTGCTGATGCTCTCAGTCAGAAGGTCAATCTTGCAAGAACAAGGCCAAGAGCATTGAGAATTGAAGTTGTCTCGACCATTGTGGAAAGTATAAAGAAATCTCAAGAGGAAGCTTCTAAAGAGAATGACCGAAAGGAGGAATGTTTGGGCAAAACGTTGGTGTTCGGTATAAACAGTCATGGACTGAATACCTAAGTCAGGAGGAATAAGAGATCTTCTGATGGAAGAAGCTCACAAAACCATGTACTCCGTTCATCCCGGTAGCACAAAAATGTATAGGGACCTCAAACCCTATTACCGGTGGCCGACAATGAAGCTCGACATTGCGAAGTATGTGGCGGAGTGTGTGACTTGTGCGAGAGTCAAGACACAACATCAGAAACCATACGGGAGTTTAGAACCTTTACCTGTACCTATGGGTAAGTGGGAAGACATTGCTATGGATTTTGTCACTAAACTGCCCAGAACAAAAAGTGGTCACGACATGATTTGGGTGGTCGTTGGTCGATTCACTAAGAGTGCGCATTTCATAGCAGCCAATGAGAAATGGTCTATGGAAAAGTTTGCGAATTCTTACGTGAAGGAAATTGTGAGCCTTCACGGTGTTCCGTTAACGATTGTGTTAGATCGTGACAGTCGTTTCACCTCACGATTTTGGAAAAGTCTAGAAGAGGGATTGGGTACCAAGCTGTGTTTAAGTACAGCTTACCATCCGCAGACTGATGGTCAGAGCGAACGAACGTTACAAACACTTGAAGATATGCTAAGAGCATGTACCTTAGAATTCCAAGGTAACTGGGATGAACATTTACCATTGGTAGAATTTTCCTACAATAATAGCTTTCACTCGAGCATTAAGATGGCACATTATCAAGCTTTGTACGGGCAGAAGTGTCGTACGCCGTCTTATTGGCTTGAGGTTGGGGAAAAGCAGCTTATGGGACCAGAGATAGTCCATCAAACTGCTGAAAAGTTGAAATTAATTAGGGAGAGAATGTTAGCAGCTCAGGATCGTCAAAAGAGCTATGCTGACAAAAAGCGAAGACCGATGACTTTTGAAGTTGGAGATTCGGTTTTGCTTAAAGTCTCCCCGTGGAAGGGACTTATAAGATTTGGTAAAAGGGGAAAATTAAGTCCAAGGTTTATTGGACCGTTTAAAGTTCTTCAGAGGATTGGGAACCAAGCTTACAAGCTCAAACTACCAGAAGAACTGAATGGAATTCATAACACTTTTCATGTGTGTTACTTGAGGAAGTTCACGGGAGAAGTTCCCGACATGATTCCACTTTCAGAGTTGAGAATCGATGAGAACAATAAGAACGTATTATTTGTGAATTATGTGAATTATGTGTTTATTTTCTTAATTATTATAATTTAATGAATAATAAGAACGTATTATTTGTGAATTCTTACGTGAAGGAAATTGTGAGCCTTCACGGTGTTCCGTTAACGATTGTGTCAGATCGTGACAGTCGTTTCACCTCACGATTTTGGAAAAGTCTACAAGAGGAATTGGTACCAAGCTGTGTTTAAGTACAACTTACCATCCGCAGACTGATGGTCAGAGCGAACGAACGATATAAACACTTGAAGATATGCTAAGAGCATGTACCTTAGAATTCCAAGGTAACTGGGATGAACATTTACCATTGGTAGAATTTTTCCTACAATAATAGCTTTCACTCGAGCATTAAGATGGCACATTATCAAGCTTTGTACGGGCAGAAGTGTCGTACGCCGTCTTATTGGCTTGAGGTTGGGGAAAAGCAGCTTATGGGACCAGAGATAGCCCATCAAACTGCTGAAAAGTTGAAATTAATTAGGGAGAGAATGTTAGCAGCTCAGGATCGTCAAAAGAGCTATGCTGACAAAAAGCGAAGATCGATGACTTTTGAAGTTGGAGATTCGGTTTTTCTTAAAGTCTCCCCGTGGAAGGGACTTATAAGATTTGATAAAAGGGGAAAATTAAGTCCAAGGTTTATTGGACCGTTTAAAGTTCTTCAGAGGATTGGGAACCAAGCTTACAAGCTCGAACTACCAGAAGAACTGAATGGAATTCATAACACTTTTCATATGTGTTACTTGAGGAAGTTCACGGGAGAAGTTCCCGACATGATTCCACTTTCAGAGTTGAGAATCGATGAGAACAAAAGGTTGATTGAAGAACCAGAAGCAATTGTTGACCAAAAGACTAAAAAGTTGCGACGAAAGATGGTTGAGTTAGTGCTTGTCCGATGGAAACACACGAATGGGCCAAATCTCACCTGGGAGACGGAGAGTGACATGATGAGTCGCTATCCGCATTTGTTTGCTGATGTGTGATTCCGGGGACGAAATCATCCTAAGGTGGGGAGAATTGTAATGCCCGTGTTTCTGGGCTTGCCATTTTTAACAATGTAATAGTCTAGGTTAACCTTTGTAACCCAATTTGAAATAATAAGAAGGTATTATTTGTGAATTATGTGAATTATGTGTTTATTTTCTTAATTATTATAATTTAATGAATTAAGAATAAAATAAGCGTCAAAATTAAAGTGTGAGATATGCCTGATATTGATGCACGAAGTTGTAGTGGTCGAAACGAGGTTTCCGAATATATATAGAACGCCCAGATCTGACTTCGTATGAGGAAGTTATGATTTTCTGAAGTTTCGACTTGGCAGTATGCAGCCCGAATACTCGATTTGAGATCGAGCGGTTTTTAGCTGAAACAATCTAAACGAGAATCGAAGATCTCGTTGTTAGTAGAGAAACGATGAAAAGTTAGGCGAGAACGGACGTCGGACGAAGAAGTTATGAATTTATAACGAAGTTTTCTTGTCCGGGCCTACTAAAAATAAATAATAAAAATAAAGTCAAAATTAGCCGACGAAGTCTAAATGAAAGTTGTAGAGTATGGTCTGACCTACGCGTGGATATAAAGAACGTTGAAAACGGAGTTCGTATGAAAAATATATGAATTTTTGAAGTTTATTAAATAATTAAAATATAAATTTAATTAATAAATCCGATATTATCCGAAGGGGAGTCGCCGGACTTATTTGGGTTACGCCCAGCGTACAGCGAAGCATGACGAAGCCTCGCACTCGAGTACTCCGATGACGCAGGCAGTGACGTTTTGGCATTACGCCCAGCGTATCGAAGCAGTACGCCCAGCGTAATGCGAGGGTTCAGCCCTATAAAAGGGGCGTATGAGGGCAGCTTCTTTCCTTTATAAAATTCTTCCTTTCTCTCTAAGATTTTGCCTCGATTTGCTTGCCATTTATACCCCGAAGCCCCGGTATTATTCCCGAGCCCCGAAGCAAGTTCCGAAGCCCCGAGGATCCCGAGAAGTGAGATTTCCGAGCCGAAGCCCTGCCTGCGAGGAGCCCGGTTATTGTGAAGATCTTTCGGATCTACGGAGAAACACGACTTCTGCAAGTCGTAGTGCTGCCCGATCATCTCCTGATCAAGTGAGTGTATAGTCCATTTCAATACGCGATATTATACAAGTAATCGTTGAATGTATTTAAGAATACAGGTTGTGTGAGGGTATTATTATTACCTTCTAACACATAGACTTATATGAGTCTCCTTGAAATTTCTTGTTATGTGTTTACGTATTTCTTGCTATTTGGATGGAGTATTGAAAGTGCATGCTATACAGTTTTTGTTTTAAAAATTATGTATAAAACATGTATATTTTTATCTACTAATATGTTGGGTAGAACATGGGTAGACAGTTGGTGTGCAATAAAATAAATTGATGAGAGGCCTCGTTGTTGGTGTTATTCTAGTCATTCAGCAGAGTATGGATGACGACCACAGACTATTCTAGACAGTCCTGTGGAACGCTAGCAGGCTCATAACCTATAGGTGTTGTGAACGATGTGTTCATCGGTGTACTCTATCCCCCACATGGTTGCCTTAGGACACTTATTGTTGAGGAAGCCCCTCTGCAGTAATGTCCATCTCGATGAAAATCCTAAATTAAGTTCCTTATAATAGATGTTGTTTTAGGGACGTAAAGTGAGGATAACGGGAATGGGTAATCGGGTTATTGTTGAATATTGAAATTAAATATAATTATTTATTGTGGGTTGAAAACCCTATATGCTCACCGGGCTCCCAAACCTGACCCACTCAGTTTATTTGTATTACAGGAAGTGGCGCAAGGGCATAAGATGGATGAATCATCAAGTTGTTTTGTTTACAAGTCTGTAAATGTATATATTTGTTGAATGACTTGTAATGTTATCGTTTATGCTTTATGATCTGTATCGGAACATGACATCCCGATTTTTTATTATGAAACAAAATCATATTTCTTTATGAAATGTTTTGATAAAAATCTATTTTATCATGTTTTGTTTTTGGGAACAAATTTTGCATCTCTTTTAAAAATCAAAAGGATTTACTCTCAAAATGTTTAAAAAGCATAAATGAAACCGGTCTTTTCTGGCCGAGATTTTGGGGATGTCACAATAGCGCTCTTGCCTCGCGCTTTGGTGGTATCGCTCCATCAAGTGTAGATGCATCTCATAAGGATACATTTCCTCATAGGACTTTTGGAATTCGGAGTTCATGGTGGCTATCATGATGCAATGGACTTTCATTGCATCACGCTCATGTGTTTCAAACACAGCCATTTCTTCGGGAGTGGAAGTTTATGGATTGATCTTCTCGAGCTTCTCATCGAGAACATACTCCTTGTCCTCGTAACGTGCGATCGTTCGAATGTATCTTATCCATTCGCTAAAGTTCGATCCATCGAAAGTCACTTTTTGACAAAGGCTCATTAGCGTGAATGAGCTAGCAGCAGCGCTGTTTGCATTAGACATCTACAAATAGAAAGAAACAAAGTTAATTAGAGTTAAGTGCCTAATTAACACCCAAAATGGAAATTTAGGGCTAGTACCCAACAACATTATTTACACATTAGAAAACGGATACCGTAATCCAACATGCAAATAATTTGGAAGTAAGTAAATGACGATTCACTAATGCTTCACCATGAAAAACATAAGCTTTAAGTTTTAAATGTATTGAGAATTCCTAGATTTTGAGATTCATTGAAGTTTTCAATGGCATGTTTAAATCTCGATATGCCCCTCTAGTTTGTGACTGGGATACCGATGATCACAAAGCGGGTGTGAATAACCATGCAAATCTACATGGTGCCTTCATTGTTACAATCACCTATTCGATGTGCCGATAAACCACACACACTCCACCGAACTATGACAAACAATGAATCACCCTTTGCCACCTTTGCTTAGAACCAATTAGTGTGCCGGTTAACCACAAACGCTCCACTAACATCTAAACAAGGGTGCAAAGTGTAATTTCATGGGATTGCATCAATTCACTTTTCCTAAAGTAACTAAGATTGGGAATTTTATAAAATAGTTTAGTTACTTTAAATAGATTGATTATACTTATTAATGAGAAGAGGTTTGCCCTATCCTACCCGTTCGGCTAACGACCCTCCACCAGTCAAGCAAGCGATGGGTGTGAGTGTACACCCATTAAGCGCCATTTTATAGGCAGCAACCTTATAGCCACCTTATAGACCGACTTCGTGAATGAGGCCTACTAACGGTAAGACTAGCATATTTTAACTCATATATATATATATATATATATATATATATATATATATATATTAAGCTTGTAATCATATAATAGTATAAGGTTGAATTTTAAACATGTAAAATTCTAGGGTTTGAAATTTAAATTATTCAAATTAAACTTTTAATCACAAAACTTAAATTTCAAAACTTGAGGACAAGTTTTAAACTTTTCAAAACATAAGGATCAAATAGCAAATAATGTAAATCAACAATTAGATTATCTCAATTTGATCTAATTCATTATTACTTGCAAAACAATTCACCAATTCAATTCAAATAATCAATTATTATCACATAAGGAAATTATTATTCAACTAATTGGTAATTATCTTTTGTTTGGTCAAGAATATACTCATATATATAGTCAAAATCGAATTTTAATGACCCAAAACAGTTAAGGCAAGTTTCCTCAAGAAAAACAGCAAGAAATCCCGAAACTCCCTCTTTCTGACACTCGAACTCGTCGAGTTACCACTATGGACTCGCCGAGTTGGAGCTACTTACCGAGTCCACAGTGGAACTCGCCGAGTTCATCAGGCAGAAGACCAAAAATCGAATTTTTCAAGCAACAAGCAAATAACCAATGCATCAATTCAATAGAAATCAATCAAAGCTCTGATACCACTGATGGGTTTGAGCCATAAGAACTTTCCTATGTGCACATGCAAACCCTAATTGCTTGGATCGAGGTTTCTCTAATTGAACATGCATGTATCCAAGACTTTCATTCATAGATCTAGTGTAAACAAACAATTTATAGCATATGAATAACAGATCTAGAAGAATACATTGAGTTGCGTGTTTGATACTTCTTCTTCTTGGAGCTTAGAGTCACAATTGTCACTCCTCTATTGGCTTACAAACACCAACTAGCAAGAAGATGATTTGAGAGAGAGAGAGAGAGGAGGGTGAGAAATCGGCCCTAGGGTTCCTTGCCTTTCATGAGTGCCGATTTCCCTCACCCTAGGGGTCTATTTATACTATGGGATACTAGGGTTTAACCTTTAACCCTAATTGAATAACTTAGGCCCTAAGCAATCCAAGATCCTCCTACATATTAGGCTTGGACGATTTTAAGGTTCCCAAACCCTAAATTTCGTCCACCCCATTATCTATAAGGATACATAGCCCAAAACACAACTATCACACATTTGACAGTTATGCCCCTTTATTCAATTAACCTCTTTAAGTCACCAAATTAATTCTTAATTAATATATGACTTATATTAATCAAATAATATTTTTAATCCTTTAATATATTATTCTCATAACATATTAAAAATAATATTTCTTCTCTCTTAACAAATCATCCTGTCAAGTTGCTATGGTGAAGGCAACCCAAAAGGACCATGCTCAACCGGGTCAAGTACTTACCAAAAATAGTTACAGCCTTAGACACTAATCCAACAAGTAGGATGTGTTTCCCATCTGCATAAACAAAGATTCAGGAATGTATTTAATCAAAGTAAAAGGCTAAATGCAATATTTACAAGAAGGTGATTTAAATTCCTATTAGGGGCATTTTTGTCATTCTAATTTTAGATAATATCATAACAAATTTGGAGACCCATTATGACTCCGGCCATGTTTTAGTGTTCAATGGCTCTACCTTTGTGGAGATAAGCATATGGCTACTTTATCCTTTAATGTGGAAAAAACCCCTGTTTTTTAATCCATAATCAAGAAAACCCTAAATGAGATTTAAGCTTAAATCAGTTATTAGAAGATTTTCGTTATCCCCTTTCAATCCCCGTACTATATAGTGTTTCACTTTAGGGCATCCACAATCCTTTGAACTCTATAGAGTTCAATGGATTGCCACATCATCCATTAAACATCTATACAACACTTCCCGTAATCCGTTAAGCACCTATTCAATCCTAATCACCACTTTATTCTTCCCAATGAACCATTCAATGATCATTCAACTCTACTCCATGTCATCACCCACACTCCATTCAAATCTTATTTAATCCTAGTCATCACCATATTCAACTCTTATACTGTTTGCATTGTAGATGATCTAAAAGCATATTGTTACTACACTGTAGATTGATGTGCTCTTATCTACAATGTAATAACATTTGTCAAATGTTACTTTTTATAATGTGAAATTCAAATCTATGTCTATACTACTTTGTTTATTTTAGAGTCATATCAAGATTTTTGTTAAAAAAAAGCTAATAAATACAAAAGTTAATTTAATAAGTCTAAATAATATAGAAAAATATAGGGTAAATTACATCATTAATCCCTTGTACACATGCCAGAAAGCATGTTTAGTCCCTATTTTCAAAAATTAACCCGAACCGTCCCTCGTTCTGTAACATCCCGAATTTTCGCATGTATATTTGAATCCCTCCTCTTCTATAAGTAACAATTGAGGTCCCTGGAGTTACTGAGTTGAGCCATGAGAAGTACGAGGACTAAAGTTGCCACTTTGAGTCAAGAAGGAGTACGCTGAGCGTACATAAGGGTACGCTGAGCGTATTAGGCACACCCTAGTACGTTGAGCGTACACTCATGTTTGTTGGGCGTATTCATATCAGGAGAAAACCCTAATATTTAGGGTTGGGGACTATATAAACAACCTTATAGCTCATTCCTCTGTTTATCCTCAGCCTCCATATCCCAGAAAACGTTCCAAACCCTAATTTGTGTGAGAAGTGTGAGTTGGTGTGCATTTTGAACCTTTGGAGGTGAAGTCATTACTCAAAGGAGTTGGAGAAAGAGGGAAAGCCTATAGATCTGAAGTTGTGATGTGTCCAAGAAGCTCCAGAAGGTAAAAAGCTTGGAACTTTATGCTTGTGTGTTATAGATCTAGTTATTTTTTTCTCATGGAATTTTTTTTGTCCCAAAAGTCCCAAAATGGTGCATGTGATGTCTTGGACGAAATAGGTTGTCCTTTAGACCCTAGAAGATGTCCTAAGTGATAAAAATGAGGTCCTGATAGTTAGATTTGTCTCACGCGTGAAGTAGGAAGGTTTTAATGGATTAAGACCATGTGTTAAGGACTTTCTGGACGTCCAAAGTGATAAAGTAAGAAACTTTATGGTTCAAAGGCACTTTTGGTCGATGGATATGGAAGTTGGGTTTAAGTGCTTAATCCATTAAGCACTTATGAGGGTTTTAGTGAAACCCCGCGTACGCCCCACGTAGTTTCTGTACGCCCAGCGTACGGGGTCAATCACCCCGATAGTGGTCAACATAAGGCAGGCGTATGCCCAGCGTACTGGAGGAGTATGCCCCACGTACGTCCTCTGTTTGGACTTTTGACTTGTGGGCTTTTGGTTGGGCCGATGTTAGACTTTTGGACTTGGGCCTTGTTAGGCCTGAATATTTGAAGTAGGCCAAATTTTGATAAAGGGTCTTTCGGTGAGGCCCAATTAGGAAAATTGGGTCATTATTGGGCTTGTGCATATGGACTTGGGTTAAGTGTATTGATCTTGGGCCTTATGCCCAAATTAGGAAAAATGGACAATGTGGGCCCTTTGGTAATTTTAGGAGGGCCCACTTATTAACTTAGTGTTCACCATTTTAGGCAGTCAGGGTGGTCGGTGATATAGCGGCGGGAGACTCCCAGTTCAGTTCTGCACTACTTGCGAGGTGAGTTATCCTCACTTTATCAAAGGGTCTAAGGCACCAAGGCCGACCCTTTATATATATTTGTATCTGGAATATGGCATGATATGTTTATCGATTACATCCTGGTAGTTAGGATGGTGGTATGCTTATGCTTAGTGACCTGGTTAGGTCGGTGTCCTGGTTATAGGATCCTTACCATGTTTATGATCTGCTAGATCGGTTGACTATTATTCGCATGTTATTGCTTATATGTTATCCATGTGCACATGATTGTTTGTTTGGGGGTTGGGTTGAGGCGATCATGCTTCGTGTTATAAGCCAACATACTCGGGGCGGTCCGGATAGGTTGTAGGCCCTGAGGAGGCGGTCTAGTCAGACCGAAGGCCCGACGAGCGGTCCGGATAGGCTGTAGGCCCTAAGGAGGCGGTCCAGTCATGCCGAAGGCTCGAGAGCGGTCCAGATAGGCTGTAGGCCCTGAGGAGGTGGTCCAATCATACTAAAGGCTCATTTTACATGTTGTTTGTTATTATTTGTTGTGTAGTATATGTTGGTATTTTGGGAGTAACTCACTAAGCTTTCGAGCTTACATTTATCGATTTTGTTTCAGGTACTTCAGGTGACCATGGCAAGGCGAAGGCATGACGCACACATCCTCACATTTTTATGATTTTGGATTTCTAGGAACTCTGATATGAACTCATTTGAAACAATTTGTGAACTATCTTGATGTTTGGATAATTTTGATTACTCGAATTGGTTTTTAAAAGTTTTAAATTTTTAGTAAAATTTTGGATCATTACACGTTCATTTAAAACTTGCACGTTTAGTCCATTTGGACATAAAAAGACTATTTTGCCCTTATTTATTTCTTTTTTAATTTTCTTTTTATTTGTTTATTATTTTTAGATTAAAAAAAAAGAAAAAAACAATAAATATACATACATGAACCCACCCCTCCCCGCTTCCCCCTCCTACGTATTCCTCTACCTTTCTCTCTCTCTCTCTCTCTCTCTCTCTCTCTCTCTCTCTCTCTCCCCCCCCCCCATTTTCAGCCACTCCTGACGCCGGCAAAGCCCCATCACCCCTGCCTTCACCTTCACCCCAAAGCGATAAACCAAAATCAGACCAATCGATCTTCATCATCCTCCAATCACCTCGATCAAACCCTAGAACTCAATAAGGAACTGTACATGGAATCATCAACAGCACCACCATCGCCAATGGAATCATTAACAACACCACAATCACCACCACCATCTCATATCTCCACTCAACCCTAAGTCGCCTCTCGTTTTTGTTGTTCTTGATTTGCAGCAAATCAGAAGATCGAAAAGAGAGAAGTAAGTTGTGATTTATCCTTTCCCCAATTTTCTTTCTTCTTCTTCTTTGAATTCAATCGATCATCTCTCTCACTCTGTCTCATAGACCGCAAACACCTCCTGCAACCACCACCAATCATTACTCAAACCTTAAAAAATGAACCCTAAACCTACAAATGAAACCAAACTAAACCCTAGACTTATAAATCGAAGATGATGGAGATTCATATCAGAGAAGCGGGTTCAGATCGAACCCAAATATTCTCCATCGACAATGGAGACGGAAAGGTGATCACATTCCGGGCGGTGTTTAAGATGGTTTTCATCGGATGATTTGGTTGTTGTCTAGGCGGTTTTGGTAAAGATAAAGTTCAGAAACTGGGGGGATATAGATGGTTGGCTTCGAGGGTGGTATAAGGCAGGTGGTAGTTGTTGTTTGGAGGCAATGAACTGATGATGTTCGAATGGTGCAGGTTGTACGAAGGTGGTTCCGACTGAGGTGGGTTTTCCGATTTTGAAGGTAAGGTTTAAAGTTGGTGTTGGTTGCGGTTTGTGACGACGAACAGGGGTGCAACAAGGGTGTTTTGATGGTGGTGTAACCCAGCAAAGGAGGATGTAGGAAGCTGGTGGTGGGTTTTAAGGTGGTATAAGATATATGATTAAGGAAGAAGGGTAGAAATGGAAAGGTGGCGATGGAAGTATGGTGTTTGAGAGATGCGGGTGGTGTTCATCTGATGATCTATTGGGGTGGGGGTATGAAGTGGGGTCATATTGTTTTTTCTTTTATTTTTAAATTAAAAATACTAATTATAACATTAAATTAAATGGAAAAGAAATATAAAAGGGCATAATAGTCATTTTAGGTTTCGCAAGGAAAGAAGCTTGCAAATTTAAACTAATGATGGATGAAGTCTGCAATTATTAACCAAACGAGGAACAATCTTAGTTAATTTTTGTAAATAGGGACTAAACACGTTTTCTGACATGTGCACGATGGACAAATGGTGTAATTCGCCCAAAAATATAGTAATATATTTGTAATATTTTTTTTTTAAATAAAGAGGTTGTAATATATGGTGTATTTTTTTTTTGAATGGTGATCCACACAAACTCTATTTTGTTAAGGGACTTCAACTTTTATCCTTGGACAACATCGCATCATAGAGCTAAGTCAAAAACTGTTGATATTTGTACCATATTTAGGCTATTATAGCTAAAAATGATGTCAATCCCTCACACCCAAATGAAAGCATTTGAAAATGCAAGATTGACTCATTAAACTGAGCCTAAAACACAAATATTTTTGTAAAGATGGATAGATAACTTTTAGTATACAAGCTCTTGAGTTCCATATCTCAGAGGTATTTTCAGTAAAAGAAAAAAAAATCTAAACAATGGAAATTAATAGTCTTCTCAAAGGGGGATATCAAGTCCTTTTCCAATCTCCACTCCAATCATCTCAAGTACGCCTTTGTTCAAGATCTGGTAAAAACAGAGTCGATTAACGCATACAATATCATAAGTTTTGAATCATATATACATAGAGACAAAAAAAAAATTGAGAGATTGAGTACCAGTTCAACGATAAAAGTACCGATGAGACCAATCATACAAGCTCTTGAGTTCCATATCTCAGCAGTTTTCGTGAATCCAAGAAAAGGGGCTTTAAATGTTGGCTGTGATTTTGGCATTTCCACCTGATTATCAACAATTGAACTCAATAAGGATCTTTAGATCGATTTAAATAAGTTTAATCCATTAGGGTACATGTTGTATTGGTGTAATTGTAAGGAAAAGAAGGTGCATACACCAGCAGGAATCTTGGCAGCTTGAATCTTGAAGGAGACAGCCCTGTTTTTGGAGATTTGGTTGGGTTTAAATGAGATGGGGGATGGTTGATTCAGAGTTTGTAGAAAAGATGATGAGATGGTAGCCATTGTTGAACGATTTCTGCTTGCTTTCCTTCTTTCCTCTGCTTCCAGAAATCTTATTTGTTATAATGTGTGATTTAGTATGTGTGGCCTTTATGTGATTTTGGTTGGAGACATATCCACCATTCATTCATAGGAAAAAGATGATGAGATGGCAAAAGAAAATAAAAAATAAGAGTAAACTCTAAATTTACTGAAGGTGGTTTATAGGCTATCGGAGATATGTTATCACATTGTCTCATCGTTCTGGTTATACTTGGCATAGAAATAAACAACAAATACCATAGGGAATACGACTTATCAAGGTAATTAATTTTTCAGTATGTTCACATCTAAGTAACTATCTTTCTTTTGTATATCTAGGTAACAAACTCATTGGAAGTGTTCACATATGACCATTATGACCTGCTGCTATAACAGGTTAAATCCTAGATGTGAACGCTTTCAGCAAGTTCGTTATCTAGATGTGTACAAAAAAAATAGTTACCCAAATATGAACAAAACGAAAAGTAAAAAATTAAATTACACGAATGGTCCCTGTGGTTTGGGGGAATTTATGTTTTTGGTCCCTAACTTATTTTCTTTTAACTTGGATGGTCCCTACTGTTTATTTTTGTTGCGCGTTTGGTCTCTGTCTTACCTAAAAATACTATTGTGCCCTTATTAATTTATTTTTTAATTAATTTTCTTATTTATGTATTTATTTTTTACATATTTAAAAAAATTAATAGACCACACATATTTGTATCTCCTCGGATGATCCCTACTGTTTATTTTTTAATTTTTTTTTAACTCGTATGGTCTCTACTGTTTAATTTTGTTACGAGCTTGGTCTCTGTTTTATCTAAAAAGACTATTGTGCCCTTATTAATTTATTTTTTTAATTAATTTTCTTGTTTATGTACTTATGCTTTATATATTTAAGAAAAATTAGTAGACCCCACATATCTGTATCTTCTCACCATCCTATCTCTCATCCTTCTCAACTTCTATTTATTTTCCATCTTTAGTGATATCGACGTCTTCATTATCACTTCTTTTTTCGGTCCTTCAACTCCGTCGAATCAACACCACAACCCACTAAAGGTGAAGAGACAGTAGGTTATGGTGCTGGTTCGCCATAGTTAAAGTACCAAGAAAAAAAGAATGGTGAAGACGTCGATGTTACTAAAGATAGAAAAGAAATAGAAGTTAGGGAAGATGAGAGATGAGATGGTGACCAGTAAGACCCAAATTAAATTTCTCAAATGTGGTTTCAGGTTTACGGTGAGGAGATATAGATATGTGGGGTATATTAATTTTTTAAATATATAAAAAATAAATACATAAATAAGAAAATTAATTAAAAAAATTAATAAGGGAAAAATAGTATTTTTAGGTAAGACAGAGACCAAACGCGTAACAAAAATAAACAGTAGGGACCATCCGAGTTAAAAAAACAAATTAATTAAAAATAAACAGTAGGGATCATCCGAAGAGATACAAATATGTGTAGTCTATTAATTTTTTTTAATATATAAAAAATAAATACATAAATAAGAAAAATTAATTAAAAAATAAATTAATTAGGGCACAATAGTCTTTTTAGGTAAGACAGAGACCAAACGCGCAACAAAAATAAACAGTAGGGACCATCCAAGTTAAAAAAAATAAGTTAGGGATCAAAAATACAAATTCCCCCAAACCATAGGGACCATTCCTGTAATTTAATTTTTACTTTTTGTTTTGTTCATATTCGGGTAACTATTTTTTTGTACACATCTAGGTAACGAACTTGTTGAAAACGTTCACATCTAGAATTATAGCAGGTCATAATGGTCATATGTAAACATTTCCAACAAGTTCATTACGTAGATATGTATAAAAAAAAGATAGTTACCCAGATATAAACATACCAAAAAGTTAATTACCTTAATAAGTCGTATTCCCAATAACATATGATAACACCTATTATTTTTTATTTATTTTTTTTTATGTTTTTAATTTCTATTTTCCTATTTTGTTTTAGGTTTTTAATTTATGGCATAATAATTTTTAAAAAACATATCAATTAAATAAAACATAATTAAAATAAATACTAAATTAACAACGACAACGAAAAAAAATAAAAACGACATTACAACAAAAAAAAACATTGACCGAAAAAAAAAACAGTAATCTTCGTCTAAATATTTTCGCTCGATCTTCGCCTTCGTTTTTCGGAGCACCTCCAATCGTCTCGGTGGCAAATTCTCCTTGGTAGTTTGAAGAATTGTCAAATCATTCGTAATGCAATCTTCATCGGCTTCACTAGTTTGAAAAATTATCAAATCCTTCGCAATGCGATCTTTCTCGATGGCAAATTCTCCTGTTGTGACTCATCTTTTATGCGTAATTTCGATGTAATCGTCAAAAAAAATTTTGTTGCAGCTTGCTCTCGAAGTCTACTTTCTCCTTCCTCCGAGTGTCGTTGAGCACGTTTCGCTTTGCCGCGGCCAGGCCGGTCCATTGTTTTTTACTACACAAGGCGAGATAAGTATTTTATGCCCTTATATATACCATACAATAGAGAAAACGTATGTATAAAAGATTTATAAAATAAAAAATACATCAAATTTTACAATCAAACAAATAATACAAGCAAAACCCTACAAAATCTCCTAAAACGATGTTCTCATGCATTTTTTTTGAAGCAAAAACCTCTTTTATTTGAAAATAATCAATATTTTGTATAAAAATCACTTTTGATACTTAAAATTGATAATTCATTCATTCTTTCACGAGTAATGGTACTTCAAAGGTGCGATTTAAAGAGCTTCAATTTTGGAAAAACTTTTTTCTGCGAAACCAATCGTAATCAGCACAATCAACAATATCCAATGTCCACTTTCAAAATGTCTAAGAGATCTGAAAAATAAATCATACACTAAGAAATAAGAATCTATTTTTCAGAACTACTATACTATAACAACAATGGAATAAGTTTATACCATTTTACTTCCTCCAAAAGTCCATAGTTATTAAAAAAAAAAAAAAAAAAAAAAGTCAAAACTCATATTTTGATTCAAACTGAGGAGAAATTACCTTTCTACTGCCTCTAAAAGTCAGTCAAGATAGTTAAAAAAACATAAATCGGAACTAAGAAGTTCAATAGATAACTCGATGTTTTTATGCCTCCTGATTCACATAAAAAAAACAATAACAAAAAGGTTTAGAAGACAAATTAAAAAATAAAAAACAAGGAGAATGCACCCAATTTTTTACCTGAATCAGATACGAAGCATAATCACTTTGAGTTAGAAATTGGAGCTCAAAAAGAGGAATCAGATACAAAAAAATTCATCTAAATCAATGAAAAGAAAACAAAAACCAAAAATAAATAAGAAAAAACGAAGTAAAGAAAAACTAAAAAAGAACTCACTGAAGATATGAAGAGTGAAGAGGCTCAGTCATTCAGAAATTGGAAAAATCTGATAGGTGACAGGTCCTTTCTTTAATTCTTTCGTTTTCCTCATGCTTCAGGTTGTAATGCCTAATTGGAACTCGGGAGTCAGAACTCAGATTGCGAGATTGAAACTTGAAAATAACCAAACTATGACACCAGGTGATGATCGATTGAATCTACAGCAGGTTTAGAGAGACGGAGAGAAAAGAAATCAGATTTCTATTTGATTTAGAATGCAAAATTGAGAATAGAAATTATATACCGATTTACTGATTTAGAACTCGACTCCTCGATCTCCACATACCGCTCAACGATTTTCAATTTACAAGGGTGTTATTGTATACCGATTTTGACGATTGCAATTCTCAAGATCATAGATTATTTTGGATGCTTTCATTGAAATTATGCCCCAAACTTAATATTGGGCCAACATAATACATATTAATACATATTGAATAAAAAGTGTGCCCCTAGTTTTTTGATGCCTTGGGCCTTGGCCCAATTCGCCCATGTGTTGGGTCGGTCCTGGCCGCGGCCTATCGGTCGTCGAGGCGGGGAGATCTCTTCAATGTTGTTGAAGTCATCTGATATCTCATCCGTATCCGCATTGAGGTCGATGTTCGTGTGTGCGTCTGAAACGTCGACCGAACCCGAGCTGCGAGACTGTAGCACCTGGTTCCTGGTATGTATTTTATTTATGAATTGGTGCATTTTTGGTCTTGGACTCGGCGAGTTGAAGGACCAACTCGCCGAGTAGAAGCAGGACGAGACGCGGGGTTTAAATGATGGACTTGGCGAGTCGGGTCCCAGACTCGGCGAGTAGCCTCTGTTTGGACAAAAACCCTAATCTGAGGGTTTGCACCCTATTTAAACAACCTTATGCGGCCTCCATCACCCCTTTATGCTTCCAGAAACCCCTCATAGCAAACCCTAGCCGTTCTTGAGAAAATCTAAGGCTTTTGACTGATTCTTGTAAGTTTTGACCTCAAGGAAGAAGGAAGAGCATAGAAGGATCAAGAGGAGACTGAAGGATTCGAGTTTGGTTCATCATTTGCAGTCTACAAAAGGTATAAAGTGTAAACCTTGCTCATTCAATTGTTAGATCCCTCTTTGAGGTGATTTAGGGCTTTTATAAGCCATTTTTGGTGACCAACCATGTTTGCAAACATGGTTGGGGGTTTGAGCTTCTGGATCATGTCATTATTGGAGTCACAAGACAGATTTGGGTTGCTTTTGCACCCAAGGAAGGCCCCATGCAACAAAAAAAACCATTTTAGAGCCTTTTTAAGCTCAAAAGTCCCATGCATGCACGTAAAGTTTGTAACTTTACGTGCTAGATCGAGTTTAGGGGCTTGGATCTATCATTTGGACAAGTGTTGTACATCAGAAATCGAAGTTTTAAGGAGGGGATGTGACCAACTCGGCGAGTCCAAGAGTTCTGTCCCATATCAGTGAGGGTCAAAAGGACCAGTTGAGTGTGGAAAGGTTTTAGGGAGTCTTGGGGAGTGACCCAACGTTCTAGACTAAGAAAATTGTTCTGTAAATTCATGGCACTCGGCGAGTGCATGAACGGACTCGGCGAGTCCAAGGCAATCTCCTTAGAACTCGGCGAGTTGAGGACAGATCCGGTTCATCAGATGAAGGCCAACTCGACGAGTTGTTCATCAACTCGGCGAGTCGGATGAGTTTTCATGGGGCGTTCGGATGAGAGAAGAACTCGTCGAGTTGACGACCCAACTCGACGAGTAGGATCGCGGATGAGGACAAGTAGACAGCGTAGGACTCGGCGAGTTATTGTCCTAACTCGGCGAGTCGGGTCAACTGGAAGTTGACTTTGACTTTGACTTGACTTGGTAGGGGGTAAAATGGTCATTTTACCCTAAGAGTATAGAACTAACTGAGTTTTGTAGGGTTTGTAGCCGGAGGATTTCTGGAGCAGCAGCGGACGGAGGTTTCCCGCACTGATTATCAATAGCTACTTGTACGAGGTGAGTTACCTTCCGGTAGGGGTGGGTATAAGGCCGCAATGTCGGCCCACCAATGAGGAGTATTTAGGAGATGATTGTCTTTGTGATAATTATCTTGGTCTGGTATGTGTTTGGTTATGAGTTATATATGTATGATATGCTACGTGCATGATAGGGATAGTTTCCCTGATAGTGGTCCTTAGGTCCAACGGGTAGATCAGTACCCGGATATGCCTGACTGTATGCTTATATCTTGTTATTGTATGCTAGTGGTAAGGGGTGGAATAGTCCCCAGTTACCGGTTGAAAGATACCGATGATGATTACCGGTTGAAAGATACCAATGACGATTACCGGTTAAAAGATACCGATGGTATTGTATGGTATGTGGTATGATAGGGGAACTCACTAAGCTTTGTGCTTACGGTTTTAGTTTTTGGTTTCAGGTACCTCTTCGTCTAAGGGGAAAGAGTCGGTGGCGTAGCATGGCATCACAAGCACATCCGATTTTCCGCATGGCATCACACGCACATCCGATTGTACTCTGATATGATAATCGTTTATGTTATGGGTTTCAAACATGATACTTGATTTTATGAGATGCGTGTTTATACAATATTTTCTAGTGAATGTTTTATGAGTTAATTAATTAAAAATGAAATTTTTTGGACTTGAATTTTGTGATGTTACAAGTTGGTATCAGAGCCCTGGTTTGAGGGATTCGGACACACCCTCGGGGGTGTCTGGACTCAAACTGAGGGGCTAAAAGATTTTTACAATAAAATGGTTTCTAAAAATCTAAAAGGAAGGATTTTAAGAAAGACAAGGTGTGTGATGCATGCGACCGGCCGGGCTCAAGTAAGTTTTCCCCAATATACCCATACTTGTTATGTTATGTTATATGGCTTTGATTCAGGATTGCATGCTAGAATAGGACTAAGGATCTAGCAGGATGCCTTGTGTGCCTGATATATGATTCTGTGAATTGCATGCTAGTTAGGGCTAAGGATCTAGGAGGATGCCTTATATGCCTGTTGTATGAGCTGTATGTTAGGACTGTTTAGTCAGCAGTAGGATGGCCTATATAGGTTATGCCTGATTTGGTTACTCGATGCAAGAATGATGCTTGCTTTGTGCTATGGGGGTTCTGGCTATTTCCAACTAACTAAGGAGCGGATAGGTATTAGTACCTGCAAGTTAGTTAGGGGGAAGTAGTAGGGGCTCCTAGTGCAGCTGATGGCGGAAGGTAGGTCGGAGAGCGCCCTAGGGAAGCCTAGGATGAGGTCAGTGGAAAAGGTATCGGTAAAAGGGACTTGGTGAAGTCGAAGCAATCCTTGAGGAAAGTACAGGTACATGTGGAAGGTAGTATGGGCCCGTACTACTCAAAGCAGAGGACCCATACTCGAATCAAGGAGGGCCTAGATGAAACCGGGAACCTTGGAGAGTGTGTTAGATCTCTCGAGTATATGTATGATCCTGACATTTATGCGTGTATTTTCAGCATGGTGACTACACGAAATGGAGCAGGGGGTTGCAGATCAGGATCAGGCTCATGTGCGGGATCCGAGCAGGTTGATGACGGGTTGCGCGAGTTCATCGTGTATGAGATCACGAGAGGCATCCTTGAGTCGACCCCTATCATTTTCGGGTCGATCAAGGAAGGGATTGTTGAGTTGATGGAGAACCGCCTCCGAGCATTCAGGAGTGATATGGCGTCTAGCCGGGTGGGTACGTGCACACTGTCCTTTAAGGACTTTCGAGGGAGTGGTGCGTCAGATTTCCATGGGGTAAAAGACCCCATCGCCTCTAGGAGATGGATCACAGACATTGAGTCTGCGCAGTTGACGAGCTTCTGCCCGGAGGGGTCGAAGGTGAGATATGCAGCAGGATGCTTGCGAGACATGGCTAGAGATTGGTGGGAGTCTGTTGGTGACTCATTGGGAGCCTCGGCTGTTGAGGCTATGACATGGTCAGACTTTGTGACCAGATTCAAGGCGGAGTTTGCGCCGGCTGTGGAGCTTCAACGACTGGCCAGGGAGTTCTTGGATATGAGGCAGACTACGGAGACTGTGGCAGAGATCACCGCTAAGTTCCGGGAGAGGGCATTGCTGGTGCCCCAGTATGCAGGAGATGAGGATATGAGGAGGACCCGCTACCACGACATGCTACATGATGACATTCGGGAGCATGTTAGTTTTTCAGCTTGCCCTACCTTGGATTCCATGATTGCCAGGGCTAGGGAGAGGGAGATTGATCTAGAGCACGTCCAGAAGAGGAAGGAAGTGGAGGGGATGAAGACTAGGGCTTCCAGGAAGAAGCCCAAGGGATCTGATGGTAGGTCGAAAGGCCAGGCAGGACGGGACCGATGTGGGAAATGCGGTTGGTCACACGAGGGAGCTTGTCGCACTGGGTCGGGTTCGGGCTGCTATAAGTGTGGCAAGGTGGGGCATTTTGGCAGGGATTGTACTGCCCCCGCCCCTGCGGTACAGATGACAGACCTGATATGCTTCCATTGCAATCATAGGGGCCACAAAAGGGTCAATTGCCCGAGATTGACAGCAGCGCTAGCAGCGGCGCCGGTCTCAACGACGGTGCGGGTTACAGATGGCCGGAAGGTCAAGGCAGAGGCTCCAGTGGTGCGGAGCCGAGCATTTCAGCTGAAAGCCGAGGAGGCACGTGCTGCACCTGAGGTGGTGACGGGTATGATTCTTTCCCTCTGATTTATTTTTATGATGCTTATGTTATTGATATGTGCTCTGTTTAGGATCGTTCCATGTGAACGGCATCCCAGTTCAGGTGTTGTTTGATTCGGGCGCTACCCGATCGTTTGTGTCTCTTGCGCTCAGCAAGAGATTTTCCGAGTCTTCGGGCATGTTGGATTGCCCTCTAGAGGTAGAGATTGCAGACGACCGATTAGTGCGAGCATCGACGGTATTCCGAGATTGTGTGCTGAGATTATTCGAGGAGCGCTACCTGGTGGATCTGGTTCCCATACCTTTGCGAGGGAACAAGGTTATTATTGGTATGGATTGGCTAAGCCCCAATGGGGCAGTGATTGACTGCGCGCAGCAGTTGGTATGAATCAGGACCCCAAGTGGGGGAGAGCTGTGATTCAGGGCGAGAGGCCACAGCGAGGAACAGCTTTATGTTCGGCAGCAAGAGCTAGACGTTACCTGCAGCAGGGTTGCGCAGGTTATGTTATGTATGTTATGGATACCCGGGAAACGGATAGGGTGATGGTGGGCGATGTGCCCGTAGTACGAGAGTCCGCAGATGTATTCCCCGAGGAGTTGCCTGGGATACCTCCGGAGCGACAGGTGGAGTTCAGGATCGACCTAGTCCCTGGTGCGGCTCCGATAGCCAAGGCACTGTATCGGTTGGCTCCTCCTGAGATGCAGGAGTTGTCTACACAGCTGCAGGAGCTGTTAGACAAGGGTTTCATTAGACCGAGCAGTTCACCATGGGGAGCCCCGATTCTGTTTGTAAAGAAGAAGGACGGGTCGCATCGGATGTGTATAGATTATCGGGAGTTGAATAAGGTAACGGTGAAGAACCGCTACCCACTCCCAAGGATTGATGACCTCTTTGACTAGCTTCAGGGAGCATCTTGGTTCTCCAAGATTGATTTGCGTTCAGGGTATCATCAGATGAGATTCAGAGAGGAGGATGTGCAGAAGACTGCGTTTTGGACGCGTTATGGCTACTATGAGTTTGTGGTGATGCCTTTCAGGCTCACTAATGCTCCTGCCGCGTTCATGGACCTCATGAACCGCGTGTGTAGACCGATGTTAGACAGGTCTGTGATAGTATTTATTGATGATATCTTGGTTTACTCCAAGACGCGAGAGCAGCATAAGGAGCATCTGCGGGAGGTTCTTGAGACTTTGAGGAGGGAGAACTTGTATGCTAAGTTCTCCAAGTGTGAGTTCTGGTTGCGCGAGGTGCAGTTTCTTGGGCACCTTGTCAACCAAAACGGGATTTCGGTAGATCCGGCCAAACTGGAGGCCATGATGATTTGGTAGGTTCCGAGGTCTCCATCTGAGATTCGGAGCTTTCAGGGATTGGCAGGCTACTATCGGAGATTCATTAAGGATTTCTCCAAGATAGTCGTTCCCCTGACCAGGCTGACGAGGAAAGTCGTGGTCTTTCGCTGGGGGCCTGACCAGCAGGCCGCATTTGAGACACTAAGACAGAGATTGTGCGAAACGCCAATCTTAGCCCTGCCAGAGGGCATGGAGGATTTCGTCGTATACTGTGATGCATCCATCTCGGGTTTGGGCGTAGTATTGATGCAGAGTGGGCATGTCATTGCTTACGCTTCGAGGCAGCTGAAGCCTCATGAGGCGAATTACCCGGCGCACGATTTGGAGTTGGGAGTTGTGGTATTCGCCCTCAAGATTTGGCGTCATTACCTCTATGGGGTTCGTTGTACGATTTACACGGACCACAAGAGTTTGAGGTATCTCATGGACCAGCCAAATCTGAATATGAGGCAGCGTCGGTGGCTTGATGTGGTAAAGGATTATAATTGTGAGATCCTCTACCATCTGGGGAAGGCCAATGTCGTGGCCGATGCACTTAGCCGCAAGGCAGCGCCGATCGTGGATATCTGTCTGAGGAAGACAGTGGTGACTCCGCTTCTGGAACGGATCCGGGAGGCCCAGCAGGAGGCCATGAAGGAGGAACATCGGAAGAGCGAGCGGATTGTGGGGCAGGTTTCCTCCTTCGATTACGATAGCCAAGGGTTGTTGACACTACACCGTATGGTGTGGGTGCCGTATCACGGGGGTGTGCGCCAGGTTCTAATGGAGGAGGCACACAAATCTCGATTCTCCATTCATCCCGGGGAAACGAAGATGTATAGGGATCTTCGTCTGGACTATTGGTGGCACTACATGAAACGGGATGTAGCATGGTACATTGAGCGGTGCTTGACCTGTAGGAAGGTCAAGGCCGAGCACTAGAGGCCACACGGCAAGATGCAGCCGTTGGACATCCCGCTGTGGAAATGGGAAGACATTACGATGGATTTTATCACAAAACTTCCCAGGACTGTGCGGGGAGTGGATTCGATTTGGGTCATCGTTGATCGATTGACCAAGAGCGCCCATTTTATCCCTATTTAGGAGAGTATTTCAGCTGAAAGGTTGGCCGATATTTATATTCGGTAGGTAGTGGCGTGGCACGGAGTGCCAGTATCGGTGATTTCCGACAGGGATGTGCGGTTCACCTCTAGGTTTTGGAGGAAGTTTCATGACAAGCTGGGCACTCGTCTGCATTTTAGCACCGCATTTCACCCGTAGATGGATGGTCAGAGCGAGCGAACCATCCAGACATTAGAGGATATGATACGGGTATGTGTGTTAGACTTCGGAGGTAGTTGGGATACCTACCTTCCGTTGGCGGAGTTCTCGTATAATAATAGCTATCATGTGAGTATTGACTGTCCTCCTTTCGAGATGTTATACGGGAGGAAGTGCAGGACACTGATATGTTAGGGTGAGGTTGACCAGAGGGTCATGGGGAGCATCGAAGTAGTGCTCAAGATGACAGAGAGGATTCAACAGGTTCGGAGCAGACTTCAGACCGCTCAGAGTCGACAGAAAAGTTATACCGACAAGCGTCGATCGGACCTGTAGTTTCAGGTCGGGGATATGGTTCTCCTGAAGGTGTCGCCTTGGAAGGGCGTCATTCGATTCAGGAAACGGGGCAAGTTGGGTCCCAGGTATATTGGACCTTTCAGGGTTATAACCCGGGTGGGCAAAGTGGCATATAGGTTGGATCTGCCAGCCGAACTCAGTCATATTCATAGCACTTTTCCCGTCTCCCAATTACGAAAATGTTTGGCGGACGACTCGGCAGTGGTGTCATTAGAGGATATTCAGGTCGATGACAACCCGAATTACATCGAGCGGCCTGTGGCGATCCTCGACCGGAAGTCAATGGATCTGAGAAACAAGAAAGTGGAACTCGTGAAGGTGCAATGGCGGCACCGGAAGGGCTCGGAATGGACTTGGGAGCCAATGGACGAGATGATGAAGCACTACCCAGAGTTGTTTCAGGGTGGAGCAGCAGACTTCGAGGACGAAGTCTAAAATAAGTGGGGGAGATTTGTAGCACTTGGTTCCTGGTACGTATTTTATTTATGAATTGATGCATTTTTGGCCTTGGAAACCCTAGCCGTTCTTGAGAAAATCTAAGGCTTTTGACTGATTCTTGTAAGTTTTGACCTCAAGGAAGAAGGAAGAGCATAGAAGGATCAAGAGGAGACTGAAGGATTCGAGTTTGGTTCATCATTTGCAGTCTACAGAAGATATAAAGTCTAAACCTTGCTCATTCATTTGTTAGATCCCTCTTTGAGGTGATTTAGGGCTTTTATAAGCCATTTTTGGTGGCCAACCATGTTTGCAAACATGGTTGGGGGTTTGAGCTTTTGGATCATGTCATTATTGGAGTCACAAGACAGATTTGGGTTGCTTTTGCACCCAAGGAAAGCCCCATGCAACAAAAGAACCATTTTAGAGCCTTTTTAAGCTCAAAAGTCCCATGCATGCACGTAAAGTTTGTAACTTTACGTGCTAGATCGAGTTTAGGGGCTTGGATCTATCATTTGGACAAGTGTTGTACATCAAAAATCGAAGTTTTAAGGAGGGGATGTGACCAACTCAGCGAGTCCAAGAGTTCTGTCCCATATCAGTGAGGGTCAAAAGGACCAGTTGAGTGTGGAAAGGTTTTAGGGAGTCCCGGGGAGTGACCCAACGTTCTAGACTAAGAAAATTGTTCTAGAAATTCATGGCACTCTGGTTCATCAGATGAAGGCCAACTCGACGAGTTGTTCATCAACTCGGCGAGTCGGATGAGTTTTCATGGGGCGTTCGGATGAGAGAAGAACTCGTCGAGTTGACGACCCAACTCGACGAGTAGGATCGCGGATGAGGACGAGTAGAGAGCGTAGGACTCGGCGAGTTATTGTCCTAACTCGACGAGTCGGGTCAACTGGAAGTTGACTTTGACTTTGACTTGACTTGGTAGGGGGTAAAATGGTCATTTTACCCTAAGAGTATAGAACTAACTGAGTTTTGTAGGGTTTGTAGCCGGAGGATTTCTAGAGCAGCAGCGGACGGAGGTTTCCCGCACTGATTATCAGCAGCTATCTGTACGAGGTGAGTTACCTTCCACTAGGGGTGGGTCTAAGGCCACAATGCCGGCCCACCAATGAGGAGTATATAGGAGATGATTTTCTTTGTGATAATTATCTTGGTCTGGTATGTGTTTGGTTATGAGTTATATCTGTATGATATGTTACGTGCATGATAAGGATAGTTTCCCTGATAGTGGTCCTTAGGTCCAAGGAGTAGGTCAGTACCCGGATATGCCTGACTGTATGCTTATATCTTGTTATTGTATGCTAGTGGTAAGGGGTGGAATAGTCCCCAGTTACCGGTTGAAAGATACCGATGACGATTACCGGTTGAAAGATACCGATGGTATTGTATGGTATGTGGTATGATGGGGGAACTCACTAAGCTTTGTGCTTACGGTTTCAGTTTTTGGGTTCAGGTACCTCTTCGTCTAAGGGAAAGAGCCAGCGGCGTAGAATGACATCACACACACATCCGATTTTCCGCACGGTGTTTTTCTGGGATTGTACTCTGATATGATAATCGTTTATGTTGTGGGTTTCAAACATGATACTTGATTTTATGAGATGACGTGTTTATACAATATTTTCTAGTGAATGTTTTATGAGTTAATTAATTAAAAATGAAATTTTGTGGACTTGAATTTTGGGATGTTACAGAGACCTCTTCGATTGTTGTTCGGTAAATGTGTCTGCTTTATTCCACTTTGGGTCTTCCTTGACAATCTCCCAAATCTTTTCGTGGTCAAAACCATGACCGGTCTTGACATGATATTGGTCCCTCGCCGTTCTATAAACGTCAAAATCGGTTGCACCCATTTGCTTGTGCGAGGAAATTTTGTTGTAGACGGAATTGAACTTGGTGCACTTCTTGCTTATTTGAGTTCATTTGATATTCAACATGTCGTGATTGCGATACTTTTCATCATTCTTCAAAATGGTCTGAAATTTCCCAATCGTAGCTTCCCGAAAAGCAATTTTTCTCATATCATGTCATTGCGTTGAATTTTTTGATTTCCCGCACCAAGCCACCGCCAACGCATATTCGTCCCCCGCAGTCCACCATGTTGGAGGTTTGTCTTCCGATTTCTCCACCGCAACCGCTTTCCCTTTCCTTTGTGCTCTCCCTTTGTGGGTCATTTTTTCAGCTCCCCCACCCCACTTGCGTCTCGGGTACCGTTTCTTGGGTGGGTGGGTGGGTGGTGGTTGTGTGGACTATGTTGCTAAGGACCATCATTTATCGTGAAGTTGTTCCAATCAAACCACGTGACTCCAAATAAATTCTTTTGTTATGCATGCTGAAAGCTTAAAGAACAAAGAAAATGGTATCAAGGGTGACTAAAAAAGACATAAATGCCCTTACACTCAAACCATGCTTCAAGAAACTTTAATTTAAAAAAAAAAAAAAAACAACTCATTTTACAACAAAAGATGAAGTATCATCCTAATTTAAACCATATTTACTTAAGTATGAGGATCTTAACAAATAAAACCAAGTCATTCTTACCCTTTTCCTTCTTTTATTCTATCTTTAATCATTAGGTGTAAGCGAAAGTCCAAACTAGTGTTTTTTAGGACAAAAAAACGATCAAAGTCTACCAGTTACCCATTGGTAAACAGTTCATTTCTTATATTTAGTATTTAAATTTACAACTCTCATTCCTACATGAAAGTTCAATATATATCGATTGAAGGCAAACGGGCAACAAGCTATTCCTTAGCCCTTTCTTGTTTCCTACGTTCTACACCAACCATGGAAATAAAAAAATTAACAAGTATAATTATACAAAAATATGAAGAAGTTGAGTGAAATTAACCGATATCCAAGTTATATATAAAATAAGTACTTTAATATTTGGGAATCAATAAATAAATACTTATAAGAATATGACAAAGAAGTAAGGTTACTTTGATAGCTGTGGATTGAGGGAAGGTTGAGGAGCATCTTTTTGTGGGTAGCAATGTTATCCATGGACACCTCCTATAGTCTCTTTGAACTGGTGCTTGGTAGAGAAACAAATCTAGTGGTAGCTTATCAAACACACCATTACAAATGGAGTTTTTCAATAAATTAATTTGATCAATCAACCGTTAGTCTACTATATGCAAAGAAATAATCTTATATACATAAAAATAAAAAAAAAAGTTGAAGTAAGATGAAATAAAATTTTGTAGTTTTTATTTTTACATAAAACCATGATTTTTTTTAAAGATTAGATATTCATATTTCATTACCAAATTCATACAAAAAATTTAGATAGACGTTGCGGATAAACAAGCACCATAATTGGAAAAAAATATAACTCAGAGTAACGTAGTGCTCTATAATCAGTATAAATGTACCCATACCATTATTCATTGGAAGGATAACTTGATAAAAATTATTCATTCACAGAAGCCCAACATCATAAATTAAACAATTAAGTAATTAACTCACGAGAGCATGTAAATGTTGATGTTTAATGTGACTTCTCTTTTTCAAAATCGAGTTTCAGTTAGGTTGGGGCTGATTAAAGCTAGCCACACATCTGTCATGTTTTATTATATTACCGTGTTTATAAAATATTTGTTATAGAGATATTATGAACATTGTAACTAAATGCAGCCAAAAGACTAAAGTGACCAGACTACCAATAAGAGAGTGATCAATCCAACTAATGTATAACAAAAAGAGTCAAGTTAAAATTTTCTGTCAACATGGACCAATGCATCCAAAAGATAACCAAATCAAATAATTAAAATGTCTTTGGTGTAGACAGTTCTTTATTTAAGACATTCTATCGAACATCATATATGCATTCCAACATCCAAAAGTCTTCGAATAGTATACCTCAACAGGGGCCAATAAAAAAACAAGAAAAATACATAGACTTTGCATATTCAAATACTCAGCTGATTCACAAAAATGCATGTATAACGTACAATAACATTCAATAAAATATTTCCTATTTCACAAAATTAATTTGCTAACCTTGTGTAGATGGTGATGCAATCGATTATGATTACGTTGCTTTTGAAAAACAACCAAATAATTTTGGATACAAAGAATAACATTACAATAAGTATGAAATCGTATATATACATCATTTTGAATGATATTTGGGAAAAGGATAACACTACATAAATGATTGATAACACAGTATATTGAATTCCTTTCATTCAAAACTAGTTGTGAAACCCGTATATTATATGAGTTGATTAAAACAAAATGTTAAATAGAAATGATGAGAAATTTATTTGAATTTGAAATTTGAAATAAATAAAAATTATTGTTTAGTTATTAGACCCGTATACTAAACAGGTTAATTATAACAAAATGTTAAACACAAAGGTTTAAACTGTAAATTTATTTGAAATTGAAATTGAAATTTAAAATTTAAAATTTGAAATTAATATCATTATGGTATGTTTAATTTATGGAAACTAATCTTCTCTAATAAATGAAGGTTTTTTTTTGCCACTTGTCATACTCACATTCATTTTGCCACATATCATTTTGTGGTTATTTTGAATTAATTTTTATTCCACATGTAATTTTGTGGTTTTCTTATTTTATTAATTCCATATGGTATTTAAATTTAATAATAAATGCATATCAATTCTATTAATAGACTTTCCTTATAATTTTATATTTCTTATAAATTCAAAATTTTCAAATGTTTATATATATTTAATTGTTTTAAATACACCCATGTAATACATGAGTCTCACACCTAGTTAATAATATATTAGAAATGGAAAATGAAATAAATGACAAGTGGAAAATAAATATATCTCTAAATTATGACAAAATGACATGTGGCAAATTGAATGAGAGAATGACATGTGGCAAAATTATTATTATTTATTAGGGTAGATTTAATAAATTTGGAATAATTATAGAAGATTATTTGAAATTGGAATAATATATGAATGATATCAGAGATTTAAAAATGAAGGAAATAAATGTTTGTATAGCAATTAATGTGAGATTTTAATAGAATCAAATACATTATATATAGATTAATACGCTACCTTATATAAACATCCGGTCAACTATTGATTTTAATTTTCAGAAAATAAAAATAGAAAATATCAAGTGGAAAATAAAAAAATGCATAAAAATTTAGAAAATTACATGCGGCAAATGCTTGGAGAAGATGACATGTGACAAATTATTTTTATTTATTAGGGTGGACTAAGTGTGAGACCCATGTAATATATATGTGTTTTTTTTTTAAATTAATGTATTTTTTTAAGTATTACATGTTTTTAGTAATAATTTTACATAAAGACAAAAGTATATAAAGAATAAATTAACTATTTCGATATATAAAGAAATAAAATAAAAACATACATATTTATAAAATGATGATGACAATAATGTTGTATACATTAATCATTAATTAAATAAAACTTGCTAAATATATAAAAACAAAATGATGAATAAGTAGGTATGATAATGTATAATAATAAAAACAGTCATTGAAATATTAAGACTTATTTTTATGAATTACAAATTTTCAAAGACTTCTTTGAATACAACATTAGATGTTGTATTGATAAGTTTACAATATTTATCTAAAATTAACATTTTTAATACATCTTTACTCTTCACTGTCGACAATGCAACATACAACTGTCGATAAGTGAATATTGGTTGTCTAAAAAACAACACCACCTTCGATAGTGACTGTCATTGACTTTTATTTATTATCATCGTAAAACATACAGTTAGTAGGAGTTGTCGTCTTTGAAATATGAAATGAATCTTTTTATCTGTAGGCATCAAAGACATTCTTGTAATAAACATATGGTTTCCGATATTACTTCCAGATATTATCTCAGCTTATATAACACGTTTGCCCAAGACAATAACTCATAGTCGTGTCCATTGCATAATCCGGATTTCTAATCAATATTTCTTAGTAACATAACCGGAACACCAACTTTTAATACAAACTTATGAATTCGCATACCTGAAGGTCTAAGACCATTTAGAACATCAGAGGAATATAAAGTTTCATCTAAATCATCGTGAAAAAATCTGCATATGAAAGACTATCTGAACTTAAATACTCATGTTAAGCTCCTAAAAATAATTTTAATAAACGTTCGTTAATCTCTTGAAAGACTTCATTCTTCGGTGCAATGATTGCTCTCTCTTGGAAATAAATTGGATTCCTGACATTTTCAATGATAAAAGGATAGACAAATTGAATTAATGAACCAATACGATCAGCCGAATCAACAATGAGAAGATCATCAGGAATATCAATAATTGTTTCGCCATCATTTAAACCACCAACCTTTCTTTCTCCTATATCCAAAATCCATTTTGCAAAAGTTGTCGTTTGTTGAATATCGGATGTGAGAACACTTTATTAACCTCATGTTTTTTTTTGTTAATGTTAAGACTTTACAATTTGACTAAATGTAAGAGGAATATAAAGAAGCATTGACAATGTCTTGCCTGCTTTTGTTAGAAATAACATGTAGAATTTATTTAAAATCTCCACCAAAAACAATTGTTTTTCCTTTCACATGGCAGTTTTGAGTTGGTACCAAGATCACAAGTGCATATATATTCCAAAGAATGCTCCAAGGCTTCAAATGGTGGCAAATTTAATTTATAATATTTTAAGAGAGAGAGAGAGAGAGAGAGAGAGAGAGAGAGAGAGAGAGAGAGAGAGAGAGAGAGAGAGAGAGAGAGAGAGAGAGAGAGAGAGAGAGAGAGAGAGAGAGAGACCTGATAACACATAAACAATTAAATGTTTAGATCTCCCAAGAATGGTTTTTTATATAAACCTCTCAATTGACTATTAGCTAACAAAATATATACATACGTAGGAGCCTTAAATTTCAAAAGGCTTGGTCGCTTAGATGGGCATCAACCTGACAGCTAACTGCCTGGGAAGCCTCATTACGCTATACCAAGGAGCCATTATTTACATGATTATTATACAACACCCCGAATAATCATTTCAACAATACATTACAAAAGTTTGTGTGATATAACAATGATATAAATAACAATAAAAAATAAAAATATAGGATAAAATCGTTAACTTTATTACTAGTTATCACCTTCTATTAAATCGACTTCTAATTTACAGACGAAAAGGTTTAAAAACGTCTCTTTTATGGACTACAAAGATTTAAAAAAAAATTAATATATTTATATTTGATAACACTCAAGGATAATTATATAGTTGTCCACTCATATTAACATTGATAAGAAAATTGCAAAAAAAATATATATATATAGACGACTTTAATAGTTCGAACTAAAACACTATTATTTTAAATAGTATTAGGAGACCAAATCTATAATTTACTCAAAAAAATATATTATTTGACCAGAAACACTTATATGAGCCCCACTGCCTAATATAGTGTGGTGGCGTACAATTACATCCATCATAGAATCCCGTGAGCTATGCGCACCGTACAAATTGAATCGCTTTCAGTCTATCATAAGCTCCTCTTTGCCTTTCCTTTTTCCCTTTCAACCCCGTGACCTGCTAACTTGCGCCTCTTTTCTATTTTGTTAATAAAAAAACCGACCATTCCCTGTGTATTGTCACATACATAATTAACCTATGAATACCATGATTATGGAAAAACTATACTTTAATGGTATAAAAAGTTGTCACACACCTTTCTATTTCATTACTATTGCATGTTCTGTTTGCTTTAAAATAAAAGTACGACTTTGTTAATTTATTCTTTTTAAATAAATTAATTTTTTATGTTTCTAGATGATAATTAAATGGTAAATTACAAAAGAAATAGTACTAGTTACTATTAGTTTTAGTAAGTTTTATTAGTTTTATTAGTTTTTTTTTTTTTTTTTGAACTGTAAAACTCCTCCTCGTATGTTTTGTTTTTATCTGCAGTTTGCGGTTAAATCGTTAATTAAAACCCAATCTCGGTCTGTGATCTGTTAATAATCTTTATAGAATGTCGGCAACTTTTTGGTAAGAAATATTTTGTTTTTAGTAAAAGATATTTTAATAACACTATTAATAATCAAATATTATAATTGAACTATTTTCATGATTAAATGTTTTTATTTTTGGATTGAAAAATAATTGAATACAATATTTACAAAAGTAATTCGATATTATTGTCTTTAGAGTAAATTACATAAATCGTCCATCTAATTTGATTTAATGTTTAAGTTTTGATTTTAAAAAAATGTTTCGTTTGGATGGCGCCTTTGTATTTTTTTATTGCTATTTAGTCTCTAATCCATATAAAATTATATATATATATATATATATATATATATATATATATATATATATATATATATATATATATATATATATATATATATATATATTTATTGATTTTTCAATTATTTATTTACACCTACTCTCCATTGTCACTCCCCCTAATGTCTCATGGAGGATGAAAAATTTGACCGATCAATTGGGAAAATATGGAGTGTACACCATAGCTTTGGCACCATACCTTTGGAGGCATATTAGTAACGGTGTCGATTTCGGTTCTTACATTTGTCGAACCGGTATATCATTAGTTGTGTATGGTACAGGTCGTTGAGACAGTAGGTGAAAATCTGAAAACCTTTCAGCTTCGATCTCCCGACTCGATGAGGTGTGAAGCATAGAAAATGTTTTTTGAGTATTTGTGGTCTTTCAGTAAATATTTTTTGATAAACCCAAGCCCTTGTCGAGCATACCACCAATACATTATTTGCTACTATTCGATTGTATTTTCGACGATAACACACCAAGTGACAGAAGTGTTATGAAACAAAACATAAACATATGTGTAACATCCCAAAATCATAAGGTAAAATTTTCATTTTTAATTCAACCATAAATACAATTTATCATTTTCAATTCAAAAGCATACAATTAAAAATAGTTATCAGAGTATAATCCCAAAATCATAAAGTGCGGAAATGGGTGGATGCGCTGCGATCAAGTCAAATCTTTCCCTTTCAAACCGGGAGTACCTGAAACCATAAACATAAACCGTAAGCACAAAACTTAGTGTGTTCCCAAAAATACCACATATCATACATACAATGGGCCTTTCCTGGCATCCATCGGGCCCCGCCCGACACCCCATGCATCGAGGCCCGCTCAATACAGATATGTCAATGACATGCGATAGAGCCCGCCTGGCATCGAGCCCCGCCCATTATACATACAAATACACAACCCATGCAAGAGTCACATAAACAGCTAGCATACTAACAACAATAATCCATGGGCCGCCATTGGTGCCTTCGACCCGCCAAACACAGTGAGGAGACTCGCTTCAATCCGGGATAACCGAACACACGAGTTGCTGACACCAGAATCCTCACACTGAACGTAAACCAAATTATCCCTAATCAATAATTATGGTAATTTCCCAATTCAAGGTACAATCTATATTCTATCCTTCCAGTGGGTAAAGGACCATTTTACCCTTCCCACAACTTACCTAACATCTCATGGCCCAATTCCTAAAAGACCCAAGGCCCCAAAAGGCCCATAAAGGAAATCTTATGAGTACGCCCCGTGTACTGCCTAATGATGCCAAAAGTACAACTTGTCACAACATAAATACCGGGGAATCTATGTATTACATTGAGCGTACACATACGTACGCCCAACATACTCACCAGGGGACCAAAACTTCACATTAAGAACTTAATGCTTAAGACCAAAACGTCCAAACTCATGTCTAACCTCTAAATAAGGTCTTGATCTATAAAGTTGCCAACTTTACTCCTTTGCATGTCTTAATGGGACTCAACCCACACTCCAAGCTTTATAACTTCATATGAAAGGTCACTAATTCTTTCATGAAAGAATAATACTCCTCAAGATCCAAACTTTATGATTTAATGACCTCAACAATGACCAAATATGAGGCTCAAAGGTTTTGGAGTAACTTCTACTCATAAGAACCACAACCACAGGACCAAAAAATGGCAATTACCACCCAAACTAGATCTATAAGAGAAAGTCATCAAAATTAAAAATTTATACATCTAGAAGATAGATCAAGATGAACAAAGTTTAGATCTACAAGTTCCAAGCTAACCAACACTTCTCAAAAGAGCTCCTTTATCTTCAATGTGCACCAAGAACATTCCAAATCACTAAAAAGGATCAAGAATACTCAAAGGAAGGCTAGGGATTCGAGATTACAGGTTAAGGGGAATGGAGGTTGAATATGGGGAGGGTTCCAAGGGTTAATGATGCTTAAATAGGTTCTAAGGCTCAATATTAGGGTTTGCACCTGACTGGAGTACGCCTAGAATATTCCATGGACCATTCGCGATCACCCAACCTAGTACGTTGTTAGATGTCATTTTATGAATCTTTTAGGGTAGTTTGTATTATCATTTAGCATCATATTTTGTATATTTTCATGTCATTTAATTGAATAATGTTCAGATCATGTATTTTATTAGAATTCCGTACTGTTAGCATTTTTTATGTCAATATTAGATAGCTCAAGTGAAGCAGTACTTTGAGAGCAGTTAGATGCATGTTTGGAGCCTAAATGGAGATTGGAACTTATGAAGGATTCTGAGGGATGCTTGGAAGTTGTTTTGGTCAAAAAACATTCGATCGAACTGATTACACGAAGAAAGATTCTACAATCTGACGCTAGAGGATGTTGTTGGTAGCTTTGACCCCCTATTAATATTTTAACCATATCTCATGAACTGTAACTCCGATTGACGAGATGTTGCATGGAGCCTTTATGCGATCACAACTTTGCTCGTAACTTTTCTTCGAAGTTTTTTAGTGCCAAAAATTCATCTGGGAGTAAAAACTCAAAACATACGATTGCAACTTTGCCATATGTGATCACAACTTTGCCAAAAACTACAGAAAAGCATCCAGATTCATTAAAAAGGCCCGAGATGCGTTATCTTTAGAAGCTGTGATCGTAGTCTCAATACATGTGATCGCATGTTTGCATATTCTTGTTTCGAAAGCTTCCACCTTGAGTATAAATGCAACCCTCATAATCAGTTGTAAGGGTTGGACGATTCCAGACGAAGAAAACCACTTCATAAGGCGCTTTTTGAATTCTTTTGGCGACTTTTGAAGATCTGAAGACTGTGAATCATCTTATCCGTTTAGTTTAGAAGATTGATCAGTAAATGTTTCTTTTATCTAGTTTGATTTCGTTTTTGGCAATGTATAGCTAAATTTTAGTTTTCAGTTTTGTATAGACTAGTACCAGTGTTATAGAAATCGGACTTGGCGGCCGATTAATTGCTTGGCGGTCATAGGCGGGACTTTTTTAAAAATTCAAAAAATTTTAATTTTCAAACATTACACCAAAATTTTAAATTTTCAAAATTTTAAGCTTTGAAATTTTAAAATATTAAAATAAAATTCCAAAATTTAAAATATTAAATTAAAATTTTCAAAATTTTAAATTTTCAAATACTTATTTTTTTAGGAAATATTATTTTTTTAAATAATTTTATTAATAATTAAGGGTCCCCGATTAATCCCCACCTAGTCCGATTAATTGTTTATCGTCAGTCGAGCGTCAAGTTACCACCGAACGATTTTTACAACCTTGATTAGTATTTTTCATGTGATTAGTTTCAGATCTGATTTTTGTTAATTTTGTGTTTCTATTTATATTTTTCAGTTTTGAGCTTAATGAATGTTTGATTTTAATTCTTGTTAGTCTGATCACCTAACTAGGGTTTTATCATTCCAGTTAATCAGTTAACATAATCCGTAATTGTTCTCGTCAACTGGTAAGAAGTAACAATTATCAGATTGGTTTCGTTTTGGGATTTAACTCTGATATAAACTGTAAAAATCATACATCTACGCTTCCAAGCTTGTGAAAAGTTTTGGGTATTGCTGAGAATTTTGCAAAGAACTTGATGGAATTTTTATGATTTAATTAAGAGCTTGTTTAATTGAATAGTAAAAAGTTATGGTTAATTCAAAGAGCTTGTTTTTTATTAACTAATTTAGATAAAAAAAAAAATATACTAGAGCTTGTTAGTTTTTCTCATTACCATCTTAGATAGAACGTATCTCAAATAATCATATATGAATTAGTTGCATGATTAGGAAAGTCGTAGCAGAGCTAAAACCGTTGATTTTCGTTTAATTTAATATCAGCACATTTTTTTAGTTTTTAGTTTAATTTAAATTGCCCTTCTTAATAATTTATGTTTTGACTAGAGTGTGCTTGATGCAAAAAGGCATTGACTTTTAGGGCGTGTCCCTGGGGATTCGACCCTGCTTCATTGTGCTATATTTTTAGTGCAACCAGTAATGATAAATTTATTTGCTTAATACATGCGCGACAGTATGTTAACATACGCCCGGCGTACTCCCTGTACGCCCAACGTACTAGACTTATCCCCAAAACCACCTAACTTCTGAAGACCATAACTTCTTCGTTCTATGTCTGATTTCAACGATCCTTATATCCACGGAAAGGTAATGAAAATCTCTACAATCCTATCAACTCTGCTTAGCCTTAAAACCTTTCGAACTTAAATCCTAAATTCACAAAAGGACCAAACCACCACTTTACCATTAAACCCTTGGGTTCCATAACACAAATCGAACTCTTGGATCACATAATCTACATTTCTCACATCCAAATGAGTCTGCACCTCTCTTTCCCCATGATCCAAAGCCTTATGATAATTATCCTTAGGCCACGACCCTGAATTATGATTCGAATCGAAACAAGGTGTTAACATGATCTAGGAAAATTTCTTTTTAAGTGAATTGAAAACTCATGATAATTTAATCATTCGTTTTCAATTGGGATTTCAAAAACATTTTAACATTTGTTTATTTTTTTATTTGTTTTCAATTGGAAATTCATATTCCCTTTGATTTGTTTGGTGATTATTGTATTTCGGGATCTAATATGTGTAGGTTGACTCTAAAAAGATGCATGGTGATAGTATAAAGAAAAAGATGAACAAACAAAAATTAAAGAAAGCAAGTATGCCTATATTAACGAAACATAATTTTTTATTTTCAATCTAATGAGTATAATGGTTTATCATTTATCATAACGATTTGAAATATATTTAAACTTATATCAACCAATTCGCCTTTGATCCAATGTTATATCTAGAACACATAAGTTGTGAGTCTAAGCATTATTATCATTTAACATTTTTTTTTTCGTTTTCGAATCATGTTCTTCACATATATCTTTGTGGCTTTCTGATTCCATATCTGATTGTTGATTTAATTTTGTATGTAGATGTGGGATAAGATGTTATAGGTTCATATATGTAATTTCTTTAAATTGTTTGGTTGTTGTGGGTTCTTAAAGTTCTTTAGAGGTGGATTTTGATTTAAATGACTATGTTTGATTCTAATTGTTTTGGTTTTTGATATAAATTTGTTGAAAAATAATGGTTTGATGGGTTGTTCGGGGAGTTTCATTAGTTATGACAATAGTATAGAGTAACTATGACAGATGCTGAAATATGGTATAGGGGAAGAGGCACCTGTGGACCTCTTGTTTTATAAATAATGTAAGTATTAAGTTAATTGTTAAAAAATTTCAATTAAGGATAAATCATTCTTTCTATCTTTAGTTTACTAGGGACTAAAATCGTAATAAAAAACATTATAAGTACTTGTTGAGCAAGAAAAATAAATATAAAATACAAAAGTAACTAATCACACCAAGTCAAAGGACCATTTATGTAATTTACTCTAATCCTTATTAGAATAATAAGTTCAATATATTTAGTAAAATGTAGAGCAGCTTAGTAGTCTCTTTGCCGTGCATAAAAGCCTATGCGTTATACGCACCGTTTTCGTCTTCTTTCGGAGTCACCGAAACAAAATTCGCTCATCACCCATCCCCACCTTCCGCCTCTCTTCTCTGTGTCCTTATTCTGTATGAACCCAATTCGCACACGTTCATTACACAGCAAAAACAAATCAAAAACTCCAAATTCCCACTTTCTTTTTCTCCGAATCCATCGCCCAAAATCCACCTAAATCGGCCATGATCATCGCATGCAAGTCTTATTAATCAATCCACATCAAATATCATGATGGACATGAGCGAATACCCAATCCTCAATAAACTAATCGCCGCCGTGAAGAAACCATCATGGGCTTTTCCGCTGCTTCTATTCACCCTCGTCGTCATCCTCAGCCTTCAAATCACCACCAACGAATCCGGATTCCCGGAACGACCCGTTTCCGATCCCGGTATCCCCTTTGACTTTTCTGGGTCGGATACATGTGATGGGTCGTTGCCGGCGAGGGAGTTGAAGATGTCGATTGTCGAATTCGGTGGCGTCGGTGACGGTGTGACGTCGAACACGGCGGCTTTCTCGGTGGCGATGAAGAAAATGAAGAGCTTTGAGGCGAAAGGTGGGGCCCAGTTGAACGTTCCTAGAGGGAGGTGGGTCACCGGAAGTTTCAATTTAACGAGTAATTTCACATTGTTTCTTGAAGAAGGTGCTGTCATCATGGGTTCAGAGGTAATTTCACATGCCATCTGTTTATACAATAAATTAATAATTTAATCATTCTACTGACTTTCGACTTTACTTCCAGCCTCTCATGGAACTTGTAGCATCATGAAATTAATCTCCTTGGTAGAACTTTATTATTTGTCATTTCAAAAAAGTCAAAATTTTGACTTTTAAGGGTCATAAATAGTTGCTTAATGATGTTTTATATAACAATTTGATTAGAACAATAATAGGGTATCGAATGTTATTTCATATACTTCTTTGGTTGCAATTTCAATGTTGAATCAAGTCAAAGTTCTTGAGATTATCTTATACAATACTTGATTTAAGTTGGAAAAGGTATTTTGATCAAGAAATACGTATTTAATCGAACATAAATTCTTTTAATTTTGATCTAAAAAGTAAAAACTACTTATTACAAATTTTAAGGCATGAAGGAGTTCACAAGACTTTTGTGTAGGGCCCATACATGCAAGCATAGTGGGTTAATGGGCACCTTTTTAAAAAAGATGCATAAAATCTTACAAATTGGTCCAAAAAATCAGAAGGGGGTAACTCTCTATATATAATTTGGTTGGATAATTTAATATGCTTAATACTTTTTTGGTTGCCAAATAATTGTACTAGCTAGGGATAGAGGCACTATTAATTTCAATATTATTTAAGAGTTATTAAAAGTGTCTTGCTAGAAATGTCAAATGTGTACACCTAAATATAGCAAAGTTGCTTTTTTGTACTCACATGGCCCATCATCACTTCTATTAGTGCCTATCTTGTAAATTATTCCCAAAATAGACTATCAATTTTGCAAGTTTTTTTTTTTTTTTTTTTTTTTTTTTTTTTTTTTTTTTAATTTTAATTTATAAATAGTGATTGTACTTCAACAATTCCACTATTATATTTACCACATTTCGTTGTGCAAACAAAATCGAAATATATATCTGTTTTACATGTCACATGATATTCTTTATAATCAGCATGTTGTGGTCTGATCTGATCAACCTTTTTACTTATTATAAATTTTTTAATTTTGATGATTTCTTTGAGGTTTAGGATCAAAAGGAATGGCCAATTATTGAGCCATTACCTTCTTATGGAAGAGGGAGAGAAAGATTGGGAGGGAGACATATAAGCCTCATTCATGGTAATGGTCTCACAAATGTTGTCATTACAGGTAACACAGATCCCCTTTTGCACATCTTTATATTCTATCAATGATTTGTGGTGCATTGGATTTATTATTATTATTATTATTATTATTATTATTATTATTAAATTTCTCATATTTGAACCTAAAGTTGGCATGATTTTATTTCTACTTTCACATATTTTGTGGAACAAATGGAGTGTACTAAATTAATAATGTTTTTTTTCGGGGTATTCTTGGTTTTCATGATGAATTATTTGATTTTTAAGGATTATGTTAACTTTTTCTTGTCGTTGCCATAGACAAATCTTGCCACTAATTAACTATTGTCATTATTACTTCTTTGGTTCTTTAATTATTTAAATACTAATATGTGGTGGAAAATCATGATCTTTAGCATTACTTTATTAAGAGAATCACAAGATTATTTTTTTAAGCCAAAATATTCATATCATACCTATCTCTCACACTACAAAGAGAATCATACCTATAATTCAATATGCTTTTAAATTCTATTTTATTAATGAATAAGTTCTTCTAATAACCCAGATAGTCAGTCTACTTTGGGTTACTATTTTATTTTTTATTTTTTTAATTATGTCAATTCTAGAATAATCCCATGTTCAAGATCAAAGGGTTACAATCAAAGGAATCTTTTTAGAAACAAAATTTGACATGATTTGTATTTTCATCATGTTCATCAAGAATTTGTTTTTTGATATTCTTGTTTATTCGATTTAACTACAAACTATTCCTTTTATACAAAATTAAAGTAAACCCTTATCAAATTTGAATCTTAAATTCGATTCATAGACCACAAAAAGTCAAAAAGTTGATTTTTTTTTGAAGGGCAAAATGGAACTATCGATGGACGTGGTAAAATGTGGTGGGACCTATGGTGGAATAGAACTTTGGAACACACTAGAGGCCACCTTCTTGAAATCATGAATTCAAGAAACATTCTAATTTCCAATCTTACCCTTCGCAATTCACCCTTTTGGACCATTCATCCTGTTTACTGCAGGTTTGACCTTCATCTTTATCAGTTTGACTTTTCAAAATCAAAGCTTTCAAGTTTCAATCGTTAAAATTTTACCTTTTATTTGCAGTAATGTTGTAATTAAAGACATGACGATATTAGCTCCACTAAATGCTCCGAACACCGATGGCATAGATCCAGATTCATCTACAAACGTCTGCATCGAAGATTGTTACATCGAAAGCGGAGATGATCTTGTAGCTGTGAAAAGCGGGTGGGATCAATACGGCATTTCCATGGCTCGTCCAAGCTCCAACATCATCATCCGGCGAGTCTCCGGCACCACTCCGACGTGTTCAGGAGTTGGAATCGGAAGCGAAATGTCCGGCGGGATTTCGAACATCAGAGTGGATAATCTCCACATTCGGAATTCAGCAGCTGGGATTCGAATCAAGACAGATAAAGGTAGAGGTGGGTATATCGAAAACATCACGATTACGAATGTTGTAATGGAGAATGTTAAGGTCCCGTTAAGGTTCAGCCGTGGCGCCGATGACCACCCTGACGACGGCTGGGATCGGAAAGCTCTTCCGAGGATAAATCGTATACTTATAACGAATGTGGTGAGTTTTGGTTCGAGAAAAGCCCCTATGCTGTTGGGGATTGAAGGTGCTCCTTTTGGGGGAATATGTATGAGAAACGTTAGTTTGTGGGGTCTACCGGCGACGGTGAAATGGAACTGTGAACACATATCTGGTTTCGTTAATGGTGTTTCTCCGGCGCCATGTTCTTTGTTGCAGAGAGATGCATCAATGACCTGTACATAGCACCCAAAGATAGCATATATGGTTCTGGAAGTGGGAAATTTGAGAAAAGCACAGGTTGCGATGACAAGATTAACGGAAATTGAATTCATCGGGAACTTGTATTGTACAATTTGTTGTGCTCCGGTGATCGGAAGGCGCATTGTTGGCCGGAAGTAGGATACATTGTCCGGCGGTTGGCTGTTTTTGTATGCACGTTGGACAGGCAGTGAAGTTGAGGTACAACTTTTACTGCGTAAGTTATACATCTCTGTAGAAAATCTGTTAATGTATTTCTATGGAAAGTTGATATACTTTTTTATTTTTCTGTCCATTTTTTGATTCATTGTTCACACTTTACAATTAGCTCCCTGAATGTAATGGTTATTGGCTGTATGCAACTATGCATTGATTTGTTGTACTCAATTCATGAATATATGCATGAATATATGCACTCGTCTAACACGATTGTAGTATTGCGGCATTGCCTGGTTCACATGAAAAGTCTCCCATGGTTGTAGCTCCTTGATGAGTGTAGGAATTAGGATATAAAGGCAACTACTAACAATTTTGGTGTACAACACTTCCAACATAGTTTGGTGTTAAAGTTTATTGGGAGTTCATTAAAATCAACATATTTTAAGAATATCTATCAACCAAAAACCTAAATATAATGTAACATCCTTTTTTAGAGTGGATCAGCTCAGAGAGATCAAAGACAATGTTTTCGGGAAAAACTTTGTGCCACGATATGATGGATGCAGTGTCACGACGTGACAACTCAATTTTAGGAACACACAATTGGATGATTGCCACGACGTGGCAACAGCTGCAACCCAAACTCATGAAGATTAGGGCTTCTTCTATATTTAAAGACTATAGCTCCAGGTTTAGGGTATTCCTTCCAGCCTCCATCTTCCCATTTGATAAACCTTAGCCTGTAAAACCCTGTTTATTTATTAAATAAATAAATTAATTAATGAATGGCTCATAGCCTTAAAACAAATAATTATATATGCAGGGCGTTGGTTTCGAGGAGTTAATTGGCACAATTTAGAAGTTGGAGGTTAAAAGTGTAAGTTCTTGATTTAATTTGAAAAGTTTTTAGAAGTCAGGGTGTGTTTGGTAATTATTGGACTTGATTTGAAAGGGGTTTCAGAAGGCAGGGTATAAATGGTAAATTATGTACCTAGATGGAAAGAAATTTGTCGGGGGGGGGGGGGGGGGGGGGGGGGGGGGGGGGGGGGGGCTATATGGTAACTATTGGAGTTCATTTGAAAAAGAATGGATGGGGAAGGACCAGAAGTGTAAATTTGGGCATAAGTTTGAAAGGGATACGGGGTATAACCGTTCCTTCCCTCATTGCATGGAGAAAAGAAACCCTAACCTAACATTATTCTCCTCCAGCCGTCATGCGAGACTTCTCAGCCGCCACCCCCTCTTTCTTCGTCCATTCTCTGATCCTACAAGTCTGACGCCGCCATCTGTTGCCTCCGGTGAAGCCAAGGAAGCTGAAGACCACATCGGGGCATGTGGTGTTGCCGGTTCCTCATCTTCAGCCATTGCCTCAGTCACGTCGGCCGCTACAACGCTTATGTCGGAGTTGTGTGCGCCGGAGAGCAGTCAAGGACGAGGCTGCTGTTACGTTCGTCCTCCATCACCATTCACCTCCTCTCGTTTCTCTCCGATCGCAGCCAGTTGGAGTCCGTTGTCGTCGCCGTTCACCACCGCAAAGGGGCTGTTGGGGAGTTCCGTGTGTATCTCAGCCGATGTATGTGTGGGTGTGTGTTTCCTGGCTGGGAATTGAAAGAACCGTCGTCACCACCATGAGGTGGTGGCTGTTATTGCAACAAGTTGCTACCGCCGTTGACTGCCGTCGTGGTGTCGCTTGTCGCCGCCGCCACCATCGCAAGATCTTGATGGGTGCGTTCTTTTTCGTGCTCAGCTCAAGAGAGTGGGTGTTTTGGTGTTGCTGGACATAGGAGGGTGTGCTTGTTGGCCGGAAACCACCATGGCAGCCAACCATGGTGGCTGCCACCGTTTCTGCCGCCGTCGGCCACCACAAGGTGGCTGTGTGTGTGTTTATGTTGTTTAATGTATGTGTTTATTTTGAGTGTCGGCATTGTAAAGTGCAAATTACAAATTGAATAATGGAAAGAAACTGAAAACCACCACCGTAGGGTGGTGGCTACCGCCTCCTGCCGCCACCGGCCGCCGTGTCGGGTGGCGGTGTGCTTAATTGTGTTGTGATTGATTCGTTTCGGGTGCTAGAAACCCTAATGGGCCTAAAGAAGCCCTAATGGGCTCAAAGGAGCTCTAATGGGCCCAATGAAGCTTAATGGACTCTAATGGACCCAATAAAACCCTAATGGGCTTAATAATATCTTAGTGGGCTTAATAGGACCAATAAAGTCCTAATTGACCTAAAAGCCCAACAAATTGATAAATGGGCTAATATTTGGATTGGAAAACCCTAATGCCAATGAAACCCTAACTTTAAGAATTAATCGGGTCACACACACGAGAATTATTTAATAACTTAAGATATTAAATAATAATCATTAGCAAAGATTAATCTAAGCAATATTAGACTTAATGGATTAAGTCCTTAATGGGTTAAGTAGGAAACTTAACCCTAATCATCATTTTATGTGAAACCCTAATTTCACTTGGGTTTATTGTTGGGCCTTTCTATTGGGCCTTGATGATTGGGTTATTAAATGGACTATCTAAGATCAAGCAAATGGTCTAGAGTAATTTAGTAGGCCTAGGGTAAGGCCCATGTAAGGGGTTTGAGCCCAATTTGGAAAATTAGGCCATAGATGGGACATAGTTTGGGCCTTAATGATTATATGATGTTGGGCCTTAGAATGAGACCATGTATAGGCCTAGGCCCAATTTGGAAAATTGGGCCATGTGTTGGGCTTTGATTTCTAATTGACTTTGGGGCTATGGATTGGGCCTTGGGCTTGAATAAGCCAAGTTAGGGGTAATGTAGTAATTACCCAAAGAATATACTTATGGTTATGTATTGGGACCCAATTATTAATTGGGTGTTATTTTGGTGTTGACAGTTCGGGAATATGTCAGCCAGTAGCTGGGGTCGAGTCTGCGGGACTTCAGCAAGTGTGGGATTGTGTCTTCGGGACTTCAGCAGTGTGAGGTGAGTTACCTTCCAGTAGCGGTGGGTCTAAGGCCACAATGTCGGCCCACCAGTAGGAGTCGTATGTTAGATGATTGTCTTTGTGATATCATCTAGGCTTGCTATTACCTGATATGTTATGTGCTAGTATGATATGTATATGTCAGTAGTTGTAGGGGAGATAGTCCCCAAGATCACCGGTCGACAGGGCCGAAGGGGTAGTCATACCCAGTCATGCTAGATAGAATATGATTATGTGATACATGTTATGTGGTAGTAGTAGAGGGGTGAAATAGTCCCCAGTATCCGGTCGACAGGACCGAAGGGGAGGCCAACACCCATATATGCTAGGCAATATCCGATCAACAGGACCGAAGGGGAGGCCAACACCCAGATATGCTAGGTAGTATCCGGTCGACAGGACCGAAGGGGAGGCCAACACCCAGATATGCTAGGCAGTATCCGGTCGAGAGGACCGAAGGGGTAGGTCTAGCACCCAGATATGCCTGACAATATATGTATGTTATGTGATTGTATGGTATGTAGTATGATGGGGGAACTCACTAAGCTTTGTGCTTACGGTTTACATTTTTGGTTTCAGGTACTCGTTTTTAAAGGTAAGGAGCCGGCTCGATCGAATCGCATCACACTATGGTTTTCCGCACATGAGATCTTTGGGATTACACTCTGATATTGTTTTATGATAACATGTTTTGATTATTTCTACTTGGTTTTGACATGAAATGATATTACAGATGTTTTATTACACTGTTGGTTTTCTAATAACGTATTTAAAATGAAATTTTTGGCCCGTATTTTTGGGATGTTACATAGCCCCTTCTCTCTTTCCCCTCTCCTCCTTTCATATTTTATGGAAATGTACCATTTTGGGTGCTTGAAGGAAGGTGATCATCTCTTGAAGCATGAGTTAAATGTCACATTTTGACATTTTGGTCTACTTTTGGTGTAATGAAGCCCTTTGTAAAGTAAGTATTGACTGGTTGTTGAATGTCTACCCTAAGGGATTGTATGCAATTAAATTGGATAGCCTGAGAACTTCTGGTCTAATGCCCGACTGCATGGTTTTTATTTGATTTATTGCTTTTGGGTGGATCATCTATTCGAATGTCTTATCTGATTCCGACTATGTATGGATTTGACATTGTATGGAAGACCAGGATTTGACCATTAGCAATAGCACAGAAGGCCAAGAACTAGCTCCTCACAATGTAGTTTGGGTTGGGCTTGTTTACTCATTGGGCATGGCCCATTATGTATGGTTGGGCGGGCCCCGTTATGCATGGTTGGGCGGGGCTCGTTATGTGAGTTGGATTGGGCCCGTGAACTCTTGGGATGGGCTTGTTATGTATGATATATGTATGTGGTTAGGAGTTTTGGTTGCTCAGTACTAGAGTCGAGGATTGTATATGGATGCACTATATGTATAGTAGAATATGTGGTATATTGGGAAACTCATTAAGCTTTATGCTTATAGTTGTGGATTAATCATTTTGCATGTCGTTCGTGAGAAGAGCTCGACGGGACTGTACACACACATTAAAGATATTCGTTTCACCGGTTTTGTGAACTTAGCTATGATAATGTATGGTTTTAATTCAATAAATTATTATTCAATGGTTTTTGAAACAAAGTTTTAAATTGGGTTAATCTATTGTAAAATGAAACATCTTTTTGTAAATTTTAGGATGTTACATATAATCTACTTCTAAAACTAATCCTAATTGCACCTATATCCCATAAGTGACTTAAATTCCGGAGTATAAATTGATAACACCACCCAATGAGCATGAATTGTAGTTTACCATAAAACATTACCCAACGAGTATAAATTGATTTGCAATTATTTGTTGTTCTACTATTTTAACAACTTAAAATATCTATAAACAACGCAAATAAATGTATGGCCTCACAAATCATTTAAGCATGCAAATGATTCTCTCAAAACTAATACATTCTTGCGAAGTTTGCGACTATAGCCGGGCTAACAATTGCATATCAGTTTTCGATCTATATAAGAAGTTTAATTTTGATTCTTTTTTTCTCCTAGGTCGTTCAATATGAACTCAAAAGGGAAATGATTTGAAGGATTCATCGATTATGAGTTATTTCATTGTAAAGACAAACAATGTCATTGTTATATTCTTATTCCACTATTTGATGTCGGCCCGAATGATCCGAAATTTTATCTTGGTGGACTATTTCCATCTATGATGTCCGATTATATTTTTGAAGCTATGATGATACTGAAGAAGACCAAGAAACGGACTCAAATAGAACCACCATAAACATGTAGTGGCTCTCTTAGGAAAGATTAAATAAAGGATCAAATGGGTCACTAATACTAGGAATTAGGAAACAAAAGTTGCAGAAAATGGATAAATAGTGTCGTTAAGGTTGTTGATAAACTTACGATTGAAGGAGACCATTTAAAAGATGTTATTTAGAATTAGACAAGGTTTTACCGATCGTGAAAAACAATGTATTTGTTACAATCTTGGGACGTGTAGTCGGAAGTATAGTTAGTTGTTAAATAATATAACATATATTGCAATATTTAAATAACTTTCTTTTAAAAAAAACAAAAAATAAAAATATATCAACTTCATTGTCCATGACGTGCCTAGATATTCTTAGTACGGGTGGCAATCTATGACCCGTCATAACAAAAATACATGACACGAAATGAAATTCAAATTCAATTTTGTGTTTGTGTCAAGTGTAACAAACACGATGTTGTGTCGTGTTCGTGTTCAAGATTCGACACGAAATTGATAAAATATTAACATGTGATTAACATGTTTTGTAAGATTAAATTTGAATTATTAAAGTAAAGGTTTATTTTACTTTATCTTTCTCATGTGTTGACGTGTTGTTTGTTTTATCGTGTTTTATTTTGGTCGTTTTTATGCTAGTAAAAGAAAACACGACATCATACTGTGTCGTGTTTGTGTCATATAAAAATTGTCGATTCATGTCGTGTCAGCTAAAAACAAGACACGGTTGTCCAATTTGTCACCCCTAATTCTTAGGCATTAGCATACAATATTCCCAAAATGAAAAAAAAATATATGACATATAACAAAAAGTTCTTTATTTATTACGGAGGATTTAATGTAGTGTCTAAGTGCAAGTAACTCATAACCTACGCTCACTATTGTTATAATAAATGGGAAGCATGATTGTATACTTTTGTGAACATTATATTAGAAATTCTAAAGTAAAACTAGTTTAATGTTTGTCAAAAAGAAAATATACATACAAAATCAAAATTAGCCCAATCGACATATAAAGACATTGACTCATTATCAATTGGGTCACCTACCAATACCGGTACTTCCGACCAATGTCCGAATGTAGTCGTTGCAAATAATTTACCACATAGACATTTTAAAAGACTAAGTAATTTCCATATTTTGTGACATTGGACTTTTATAGTTACCCTGACATGTAGTCTTTCGTTCGCATGCTAAAAAGCTTAGCAGTAAAAAAGGTAAAATGAAAAACGAAATCATAGAATGCATGGCCTCATATGCGATTTTGTTAGCTCATTTACGATTTCGTTCATGTTTTTTTCTAGATTCAAGCAAAAAACCATACAAAATAACACTTGCCAGTTGCTACGTGTTATATTTATTGTTTAATTTTGACTTTTTAAGTCTTTATTGTTTAACTTTAATTTTAATTTTTTTTATTTGCGTTATATATTATTTGATGAAAATTATTACAACGAAAAAACTAAAAATAAAAAAAAATAATGAAGAAAAATTAAGTAATAAACCACATAGATATGTCATGTATATTTTGTGCATCAAAAGTTGTACCGTTGTAGATGTTAGGCAGTAGGAGCTCTCGCGACGTAACATATTGGAAGAACTGGATGGTCGGACCATTGGCCACGTCCCCTGCAAATTTCTTTCAGAGATGGTGGAACTTTGCATCCTCTTCTCTACCTATATAATCAACCCATCAATGGCGATCGCCCTTTCTTTCCGAATGATCCAAGAACAAAACCCCATTTCTTCACATAAAGACGCCAACGATTATGAGTCGCCTAATTTCATCATTTCGCTCTCTAGGGTTTGCTGCTGGACGCCGGACCTCCTGTTTTCGAATCAGTGCTCTTCGCATCTACTCCGATCACCATCAATTTTCAACTTCCCCGAATCCAGGTATATCTAATTGTAATCAAATTGACATGTGTTTGTTTCAATTGGGGAAGTATAATCATATAATCATACACTAGTGTGATTTTAGGGGTAGATTGTAATGCCAGGGACCTGATCATATTGCAATTTCTAATCTTTATACAATATCGTTTGAATTCAGGTCCACTTACACAGTATAAAAATCTTGTCAAAGAAGGACAACTACAATTCGATCCTTATCAAGAAAAAGTCGCTTTGGAACTCGATAACTTACTCCAAAGATTACAGCAGTATGAGAAAGAAATGCAAGAATATCATGTAATTCGAAATCCCAAGGCCATATCATTGTTTCATCTTTCAATTTATAATTCCTGTAATGATCTATTTCATACCATATCTAGGTCAAACTATCCAACTGGGAAGAAAACCGTGAGAATGAAAGGCGCAAGCTTTTACTAAAAGAAGCCAAGAGCAAACAACAAAGAACTGAATCTCTCGACAAATCACACAACAGATTTTTAGGCAAATGGCTCGATAGGTAAGTAGTAGTCATCATTAGAAAGTATGAAAAATCACAACTTTAATCATTTTCTTAACCAAATTTCAGGAAAAAACCTGTGAATGTAGAACCTGGAGTTGGGAAATGGGTTTCATATCTAAATCGAGAAAGAAAGTTAGATTCATTAGTTGGAAAGTGTCCCACTGTTCCTCAAGCTCCTAAAGGATTATACATCTATGGAAATGTCGGAAGTGGTATATTCATATTGTTAATCTTTCAATTTCTTAATATTTCTATGTTTCAAGTTTCAAGTTTTAACTTCAATTTTAATCTTACTTTTAGTATTCTTATAGGAAAGACAATGCTTATGGACATGTTTTATAATTCCACCAAAGGAATTGTCACACATAGAAGGAGATTTCACTTTCATGAAGCTATGTTAGAGATAAATGAGCGAATGCATAAATTATGGAAGAATCAAGTAAAGGAAAAGTCAATGCAGTCAACTATCGCTAATTGGATAATGAATCTTCCATTTGACACTAAAGTTAAAGAATGGGTAGCTTCAGAAGAAAGCTACAAAGAAGAAATGCAAATGAAAAACATTCTTCCAGCTGTAGCAGATAAATTCCTCGTTGACCAAATCATTGACCAAAAAGGATCTTGCATTCTATGCTTTGATGAAATCCAAACCGTTGATGTGTTTGCTATTGTGGCATTATCTGGAATCATAAGTAGATTGTTGACCACTGGAACTGTTCTTGTTGCCACTAGTAACAGAGCACCTAGTGACTTGAATCAAGTGAGAATTAATTATTTATTAATTTATATATTTAAAATACTAAAATCCCATTTTTTTTAATCTTTATTTAGGATGGTATGCAATGGGAGATATTTTTGAAGCTTCTTGATAAAATGGAACAACATTGTGAAACTGTTTTAATTGGAAGTGAAACTGATTATCGTCGTTTAATATCACAAAGATCTATAAATCGGGTGAGAATTTAATATTTATATATATTATTTTATCTTTTAATAACATATAATGGTAAAAAAAAAGAATAAAGTATTTTATTTTTATGTAGGTGACCTACTTTTATCCTTTAAACAGTATTGCAACTGAGAAATATGAGAATATGTGGAATGAAATTGTACAAAGTTATGGTCAACAAGTCAAATCTGAAACCATATCAGTAATGTTTGGGAGGTAAAAATTAATTAAAAAAGCTTAAAATGGTAATTGTTTTTATTTTTATTTTTTTATATATTGTTCTTGAATCTTGATGAGTGATATTATCATTGCAATTTACACAGAAAACTTGAAGTCCCTGAAAGCTGTAATGGAGTAGCCAAGTTTACATTTGAATATTTATGTGGTCGTCCGGTATAATTTATAATTATTTATTTATTTATTTGAAAATTTACATTTTGATTTTATAAATATTGAATAATAAAAATGAAATTAGGTAGGGGCAGCAGATTATATAGCTGTGGCTAAGAATTATCATACGGTTTTCATCTCAGACATTCCGATGATGAGTATGCAGATTCGTGACAAGGTTAAAAACTTAAAATAATAAAATATTTAATTATTTTTCTATTTTTTTGTATAATGTTTATTTAGGTAATTTAATTAATTTCAGGCTCGGAGATTTATAATTCTGGTTGATGAATTATACAATCATCATTGCTGTTTATACTGTTCGGCAGCTTCTTCCATTGATGAACTATTTCAAGGAACAGAAGAGGGAACGCTTTTTGATTTAGAAAGGCAAGTCTTTTTTTATGTTGTTATAAAATAAGAAATATAAAAAATTTATATATTTATGTAACATTAGTGTTTATTAAAAATTTGGAAATGTTTTTATTTTGTAAGCAGTTTCCAATTTGAAACAGAGACAGAAGGCTCAAAGCTAAGACGTGATGTTTTAGCAGAGGGAAATATTGGTTCAGGAGGCGCGCCAGCTGGCATCATTTCCATGCTTTCTGGAAAAGAGGAAATGTTTGCTTTTCGTCGGGCTGTATGTCTCTCTCTCTCTTTCTATACATACATACATACATACATACATACATACATACATGCATATGTATTTTGATGATGCTAATTGTGTAGGTGTCGCGTATGATAGAAATGCAAACGCCATTTTACCAGGAAGGAGTAAGGATATATCATCCGTTTTTTCAGGGAGACAATAACATTGAAAATATGTTATAAGTTTAGAAATAAATCTTGAAAGGTGAATTTGTTGTGTGTGATAAACTGATATGATACATTTCTTCTGTAATACTTGAAGTAGAGCCCAATAATTGATTGGATAATGTAGGTTAGGTTAGACAGACCAAATGACCATTGATCCATTTTGGGAGCTAGATATGGGAACCATGTGTTAATAAAATGTTGGAATGTTGTTATACTTGAAGAAAAGTGTTTCATTCTAGTCTCCTTAAAATACACATGATAACCTAATAAAGAATACCATGATTTATAGATGAGTTATAAATAATGTCCGGATGTTCGATTTAAGCTACCATCAAATAGGATATTGCCTAAACAAGTTAGAAGAGGCTACCCCATAGATCAAACAAAACTAACCCACCTTGAAACCCAATAATCAGTCTATTAGTTAATCAAACATCCATAAATAGTCACATAAATATAAAAAACTTTACCACCTCTACTACTTACCCCAACTATTGTTAGATTTGGGGTGTTGAGAATATCAATATATTTGGATAGTTTCTAGAATCGTGATTGCAATCACTTTTCAAAATATGTGATTTTGACCCTGTAGTCTAGGGTATCACGAAATTAGATTTGGAGTGATCCAAGAATAACAGTTTAAAAGTCAGGCCGCTTCTAAATTTGAAACACAGAAAATGCCTTGTTGTTTTGTGTTGCCGCCCCTAGGACCCCGCTCCCAGGGGCGCTACCCCCGGAACCCTGTTCGTTTAGGGGTTTCGCCCCTAAATAACAGTGTACTTTGAATCTTGAAAAACTTGAACAAATGTGCACCTCTACAACATCCTAATTTGTTCAATATTCAACAAGATCACTTTTAGTCAACAAATTTAATCCTATTACATTTAAATAATATTGATGATATAAAATCACCACCAAATGAAAACACACCAACAATACATTGCACAAAATTAAATGTAAAGAAAACTAATCCTACCATGAATAGCTAGGGTGTTCAAATTCAAAATACCCAAAACCTAAAAACCAACAACCCAAATTGATTTTCAGGTTAACTGAACCTGTTATTTTGACTTTTTCTTTTCTTTTGGTTAACTGAGGTGGTAAAATCTTCGATTTTTTTAGTTCGGTTATGGTTCATGTCTTTTGGCATAACCAAAAACTTAATCTTTATTTTTATATTTTAAGATTATATTAGGTTTAAAGTCTCAAGTGAATATTAAATTTATTATTAGGAATTATATTTCAATTAACAATTGTCATATTTTTATGTTTTTCGATTATATTTAAGTTTGAAGTTAATATTGGTTTATTATTAGAAATTATCAATTTCAATTAACAATTATCGTAAAAGGCTAATACAATCTACATCTTTTCATTATGCTTTAACCTAAATAAATGACTATTATGTTATTTTTATATGAAAAAACATCATAAATGGTCCTTGTGGTTTCCCTAAATTTGAAGTTTAGTCGCTATGGTTTAAAAACGTCATAGATAGTCTCGTGCTTTCAAAACTTTCGATGATTGGTCCTTATTGCTAACTCCGTTAAGTTTTATCCGTTAACTGAAGGGCATTTTCGTCATTTCAATACCATAAGGACCATTTATGATTTTTTTATTTTAATTAATGAAAAAATATGCAAAGGGTCTCTCTTATTTACATATAAATCGCTCAATTAATATCTACAAAAAAGATCATTAACCTCTTTAAAGGCTCTCTGACGAACGAAGGAAATGGATCATTACGCCATCCTTCTTCTACTTGCTCCCTTGATCGTCACAATGGTTCATGCCTATGTCCCGGCGGATGATTTCCTCAGGTTGCCGTCGGACAAAGTTGAATCTGTTGTCGTGGATGATGACTCCCTTGGAATCTGAGACAACCTCCCACCCCTTCATCTCGTCAACAGAAGATGAGCTATATGTGACTGTGTATATTATATGTCTAGGGTTTTCTATCAGGGGTAGTTCTCAAATTAGGGGGGGGGGGGGGGGGGGGGGAGGGAGGGGTAACGGTGGAGGAGAAAGTGAAAATTAAAACAAAAATGGCAAAATGGAAAAATTGTTACGAGAATTTTGGATTGAGGGTCTTCCGATAGAGAGTGCCGACTGTGACTAGGGGCCGGCGGTGCGGCTTCTTTCCTCACCAAATAATCTCTCACAACTGCTTGAAGCTTCATTAGCGATTTTCAGTGCCTTCAATGCTTTCCTTGAACTATTATAGTAAATGAATTAATGTTGTGAATTACCAAGTACCCACGAAATAGAGCTTCGAATTTTTGCAGTTGAGTTCTCCCAAAAAATGACGAAATTACAACTTAATAGTCTGACTACTGAAGGTGACAGCGGCCTGGGCTGCATCCACGGCGGCTGGGCGGTGGCGGCAACTACTGCAATTGCTTGTTTGTTTTGGTCCACGAAATTGTTGCTGTAAATTTTCGGTTCCTTTACTTAAGACCTGAATCAGTTCTTATCAATAAGACTTTCATACACATTTCAGGTAATTTTAAGATCACTCACATTCTTCTATTCATCTTTCTCACTCTGGACCTCCATTACAAGGTCGTTTGGTTCATAGGGATAATTACAAGATCGTCATCCTGAAATTGAAGCTTTTATACCACTAAGAAAGACATGAATGCGGCCATGGATCTGATCTTCGCTCAGAAAAACACACTCAAGAACATAGGTAGGGTTAGTTGTGGATTCAAGAACAGGTAGGATTTGTTGATTTATGGGGATAATGATTAATGTGAAAGAGTGTTGAATTTGAATTGTCTTCTGGGTTGGTTATGAATCATCTTTTCGGTTTTTTCTGCACATGTAGAGCTTCTGAGAATATGATTTGAGATTGATTCAGAAGAAGCTTCATTCACGAGGGAGCAAAGTGTCAATATATTGTGTTCTAAATGTCTTATCGACTCTTGTTTGGAGAATCAACCCCCAAACCCGAGAACTCAAAGCTTTGATTGTGTGTATTCATAGAGAATTAGGTTGGGTCTCATGTTTTTGTTTCTTGGGTTTAAAAGAAAAGAAAAGAAAACATCACAAATAGTCCTTGTGATAGTGAAATGACGAAAATGTCTTTTAGTTAATGAATTTTTTTAACAGAGTTAGCAATAAAGACCAATCATCGAAAGTTTTGAAAACACAAGGACCATCTATGACATTTTTAAACCATGAGGACTAAACTTCAGATCTTAAGAAACCACATGGACCATGGACCATTTATGATGTTTTTTCTTTTTATATGTTTTAGAAAATAAAAATCTTTATTAATCATTATGATTATTTAGGTTCAAAAAATTTGCAAACTACTGCTATTGGTTAACCTTTTGAAATACAATTTCGATTCGGTTAACCATCCATAGATACCGTTACACCGAATGACCAAAATGATCAAAACTTTTGTTTTGAATTGACTATACTGATCCAGGTCGTGGACCAAAATGGTCTGTCATCCCGGTCTACGGCGGACCATTTGACTGAAATGGTCCGCCACCGGTCACACCACAATCACAGTCTTATTTAAAGATAAACCTTCTACAATCACAATTATCACCATTAACAATCATCACCACATTAAATAAAAACAATAATAACTTTTTAACTTATGAAATTCCTCGCTACATCACTCATTCGTATACACTTTTGCTTCTAAATCTATATTAACCTATTTCCTTTCTTGCATCCCAGACGTTGTGTTCTTCAAGATCTGCATAAACAACAATTCAATCAAACACACATTATTAAAAAAAAAAAACAAAATCTAAACTTCAATATTAAAAAATATATAAAATGTAAAAATGATTTATTACGTGTCTAAGCATCTGGTTTTCATTTTGCATTGTGGACAAACGTTCTTCAAGCTCCGAGTTCTTCTTCTCCAACTCTTTAACTCGGCTCTCCAACTCGGTCATGTACGCCTTCTTTCTCTCTCTTGCTTGTTGAGCCGATACTCTATTCCTCAACAATCTTTTTATTTTTTTACCCATATAAAAAAATGTAATTACCAATTTGCCACTTGAAGATAAACTACTACAAAACAAAATCATACATTATATTATATTATATTACCTCTTTAATCGCTTGCTTTCTCTATCAGCAGGAGTTTTCCCTCTTTTCTTTGTTCCTTCAGCTGAGTGTTGAACCCGGTCTGGATTATTTTGATTTGAACCGGTTTCTCTGCCGGATCTTGATGCTCCGGCGGCTTCTCCGCCCATATCCGGCACTCTTCTGATCTCGTCATCACTTTCCATTCCTAATCATTACGAATAAGACAGATATTAATTTTTTAAGTTTTCTTGAAATAGACGTCAGCATCTCAAACTATTATTTTAATGATTTTATTAAAAAATGGATTAACTTGAGAAGTTCTTATCCAAACAAAAAATATATTTTAATAGTTATGAATATTTAATTGATAACCACATGCACTTTGCATAAAAACTGTTACTTTTGTTCGAAAATAAAATTAGAATGCGTTTAATCGCAATGGGTTTTAGAAAACACAAAAAATTATGCAAATTGGAAAAAACAAAAGTAAAGATTGCATTTCATGATTTCATCCTCATCAATCAATCAATTTTAAAATCTAGAACAATCGTTTGTGAAATCTTGTAAACACTGATATTTGATGATCGGCAATATGAGGTTTGAAGTAAATCCAGATTAAATGTCGCAGATTATTTAGAATGTTTAAGGAATTTGAAGAAAAATTAATTTCTGAACATAATTGTCACACTCAATAGATTCAAATGCCACACTCAGATTCCTTTCACTTTTTGCCTAAAGATTTTCAAATCACTACGCAACAAATAGAACAAACACAATCACGCCGATCAAGCTCCAACAACAAGTAAATGATCACACGATCTTCAATATTAAAAATCATGTAAAATCTGACACGATTGGATCTCCATTTACCGAATATATTGAATTAACAACTGTTTTCGAGCTTATTCATTTCGTTTAATAAAAATCCAGTCCCTAATTCAGTTTACGACAATAAACCTCTTAAAAGCGATTGAACAGAAGTACTACAGAACCGATGAGATTCAAAAGAAAACCAACCTTCTTTAATTTCAATTTGTAGAGCAGAGCTTGAAGATCTCTCGCTACTTGAAGGTAGACTAGCCGCCATGGAACTCGTTGCTGCTTGCTCCTGCATTTTCACCAGTCGCCAGAGAAGATGATACTTTTCTTTGTGAAATTGATGACACAGAAAGCGGAGACGACGAGGGCGGGAGGATATTGGTGTTAGAGAGAGAAAGTAAGAGAGAGAAGGGATAGTAATCGTTGGATGATGATTGATCGGACGGAGATGGAAACTTGAACGTGGAAGCTTGCTGAGCCACAATGTGTATGGGTTAATCCAAAGGCAGCTGGAAGGGACACGTGGAGAGAATGATGACGTTAAGATGATGAGATGATCTGTCGGCTAGAATTCGTTGAGTGACTGACAATTTATAGGATATACGGCCCACATTTTATAAAGTGCTCGAAAACAAAAACTATGATATTTTTTTTTGTTGAGTTGTTTGGATAAAAATAATTACAAATAATAAGAGTAAATAATAAGAGTAAAAACTACAATAAAGTCCCTACATATTATATTCATAATTGATTTAGTCTTTATGTATTTTTTTTTATTTAACTAAGTCCCAAATACCGGTAATCGTATTCAATTTAACCCTTTGACCCGATCAACAGGTCATCCAACTTTTAAAAAATACATTTTTGGCCAAGATTTCAAAATTTATTACAAATTTAGTCTAGATTTTACACTTTTTGGCCCAAATTTTAAATTTTGTTACAAATTTGGTCCAAAACTTTATCCTTTTTGCCCAAATTTTAAAATTTTATTATGAATTTATCATAACTTTAGTTTTTTTTACAACTTTTTTTTCTCAAAGAATTGTTTATAATATGTTGTTTCTTTATAAAATCATATTTATACAAAAAAACGTATTTTCACTTAAAAATATTATATTTTCTATATAAAAATTTTTATAAAAAGTTTTTAAATGTCTAGTTATAAAAATATATACAAATACGTATTATATAAAAAATTATTCAAAAACTTGTTTACAAAAAAAAAATATAAACAAACACGCTTTTATAAAAAAATATAGATACACACCTATATATATATATATATATATATATATATATATATATATATATATATATATATATACACACGTGCTTGTGTGTTTGTATACATTTTTTTGTAAAATACGTTTTTGTATAAATTTTTTTTATAAAAACGGGTTTGTGTGTGTGTGTATATATATATATATATATATATATATATATATATATATATATATATATACACACACTTAATAAATATATATTTTTATAACTAAATATTTCATATATAAAAAACTTTTTAAAAAAAGTTTTTATATAGAAAATATAATATTTTTTATGTGAAAATATGTTTTTTTTGTATAAATATGATTTTATAACGAAAAAACATATTAGAAACAATTTTTTGAGAAAAAATTTTGTAAAAAAAACTAAATTTATGATGAATTCATAATAAAATTCTAAAATTTGGACAAAAAGGGTAAAGTTTTGACCAAATTTGTAACAAAACTTAAAATCTGGGTCAAAAATGTAAAATTTGGACCAAATTTGTAATAAATTTTGAAATCTGGGCCAAAAATGTAATTTTTGAAAGTTGGATGACCTGTTGACCGGGTCAAAGGGTTAAATTGAATACGATTACCGGTATTCGGAACTTAATTGAATAAAAAAAATATATAGGGACTAAATCGATTATGAGGCCAATATATAGGGACTTTATTGCAGTTTCACATAGTAATATGTCAAAAAGTGTGTTTAGTTTTTATTTTAGTTTCTTTTTTTAAATTATTTCGGACCGTCCCTTATTTTTTAAAATTTGTATGTTTCATTCTTATTGATATAAAATGACTATTTTGCCTTTAATAATTTTTTTTTTCATTTTTTTATTTATATAAATTTATTTTATTAAAAAAATAAAAATAAAATAAATACCCCCACCCTTCCTCCTTTCATTGCCCAACTCCTTCTGCCTTCGTCTCCTTCTTTCCCACTCGATCTTGACGCCAACGAAAACCCCATCGCTACCAACTTCACCAACTCTACCATCATCAGTATCATCTCTAACCCTTAAAACCCACAACAAGATTTGAACATAGCCACCATATTCTCCACATATTACCCACCCTACAAAGAATCCATCGAAACAAAATCAAAATCAAAATCGATTGGGACATCTATGGTGGTGATTTTTCCAGATTTGTCAATGTCATGCCTGTTGGGGTTGCTTTCTTCATAGAGTTTCAACAAAAGAATATACCCAACTAACCATAGATCTATTTGATTTTCCAAATTGCATGACAGAAAATTGAGTTTTGAGATTTCATCTGTACCAAGCCTTAATTTATTCTCGATATGATGTGATGAACCATTCAGAGTTCTTTAACAGGAGAAGGAAATCCATGGTGGTGATTTTTCCAGATTTGGTAAACTCATATCTGCTTAAAGGTTGAACTAATACAAGTGTGTGTTTCCAGAAGAATCCATCGAAACAAAATCAAACCTAACCAACCTGAAACGCAAAATCAAAATCAATTTAGGAAGGATGGAGAAAGACAAATGAGGGATTGGAGGTAAGCTGCTCAGTGAAGTAATTAGGAAGGATAACTGTTGGAGAATAAACCTTCACCTGTTTCCTCCGATCTCCTCTTCCCCTCTCATCGGAAACATAAAATTGTGTTGGTGTGTTCGTGGTGTTGCTGGAAGTGTTCACCAGATGGAGTGTGAAGGTGGGAAAAGATGATCTAGACACCCGAACCTTCCTCCTTTCCATTGACTTGAACGCCATAAACCACCTCGACATCTGTCGGAAATCGTTGATCTAAATATCGTCGGAATATTGGAGGCTAAGGATTTGATGTGTCGTCGGGATACTAGAGTGTAAGGGCAAGGTTTAATGAGAGAACAGATAAATAATGGGAAGGACCATTTTTTCTAGATATAATTTATAATTAATAGTACTAAATAAATAATTGGAAAATAAATAAATAAAGGGAATTATGGTCATTTCAAATCTAGTATGGACTAAATTACCAACAAAACGAAGGACGATCCGACTTAATTTTTAAAAATTAGGACTAAATACGTTTTTTGGCATGTACACGAGAGACGATTTGTGTAATTTATGCTAATTAGAATTTGGAATATTGAGAAATAATCCAATTTAAATGAAAGAAGACAAGAAGATGCTTGTAGATTCAAGTTTGCAACTAGCAAATTTTGTCTAACATGTTGAAGTCTTTTTAGGAACATGCCTTGTATAAGACTTTTTGGTATAGAATGTTTGCTGATTTGGTCCTTTTGACATAGTGAAATTATGCTCAAATTATCGCTCAAAGAAAGCGTATGGACACGAAAAGATAAAACATCATTTTATACCCTTTTTAATAAATTTTATGGGGATTTGAAATGTATTAACTATCTTTTTTCAGTATAAACTAGTCGAATATAACATAAATAGAACTTAAGTAGAGGTTGGTTTGCCAATTATGACTAGCCAGGAAGATTGAAAGTCTTTAATGAGATCATCAACTGAAAGTCTTTAATGAGATCATCAACTTCTGTAATGGTTGCATGAGGAAGAAAGTATGTTTTGCCATTTAGATCGGAGGTCTTGGGTTCTAATCCGGAAGTTGACAATTTTACTAACTTGGTGATGTTAACTTCCAACCACTAACCTACTGTTAAAAAAATCTCATCGCGTATCAAATGAAGACTATGTGTATGAAGAGAGTGCTTCCGAAGTTGTAATAATTATATTGGAAAGTGGAAACAATAAAACCTCGCAACAGATTGTATCTCGAAGTATACCTATTGGTTTCATTTTGTAAGAAAAACAAATCCGCGAGTTGGGCAAGATTTTATCACGGAGTTTATGGTCTTTTTCTTCTCTTTAGAAAAAAATGGTTATATATATAACTTCAATATGGCCCATTTTGTGTGAATAACTCAAAAGTACTACCAAAAGTGAGTGAGATAGCTCTCAACTAAAAGTTTAGGGTTGAAGCCCCCCGTTCGGCGAAATATATAAATTAGTGGTACGTGTCGAATGGGGATGCTATATTGAAGTTTGGTGGGACCCACCTATTTTTTTAATTTTATAACAACTAGAGTTTAGACCATCCGCGCGTTGCTGCGGAAGATCCGATATGTTAAAAAATGTAGTTTGACACCATATATACCATTGAGATAATTAAATCATGTAAAGTGGAACACAAAAATATCAAAATAAAATATGGATACAAACAATTGACATTATAATGTATAAAATACTAATAATTTAACTTTAAAATTATAATGGGTGAAAACTGTTAAATAAAAATTAATTAAGGAAAAAGAATATAAATATATATAAATTTTAAAACTATAAAGATAAAAATTGTTATATCAAAATTAGTTCGGGGTACAAAATATAAAAAAAGATAAAAGTAAAGGTAGAAAAATGTAAAAAGAACCCCAAGTATGAAAACTTAAAAAATGACTAAGGTCGAGTGATCACCATCAGACATCACTCATTAGCCCATCAACCATCTTAACTGCGAATCCACATCACTCTCAGGTGTGTCGGTGCCAACGTCGGCAGTCGCCGCTCGCCCATCCGTTATTAGTAATGATACAATTTTAAAAATATATCAAAATATAAGACCTCGTTGGATACAATTGTAAAAACTTTAAATCTTTTTTGGTTTATACGACTCGACCCGAACCCGCAACTAGTATTGTTTGATTTTTGATTTTTTTTTTCTGTCGATTTCATTTAAATTGTTAACTATGTAGTTTTACGTTCTAGACTCGCCACTGTGCGTGTCTAAGTCAATTTAGAAAAATAAAAGAAACTCAAAAGTGTATCAACAAACATGTACATTTTTTATAATTACAATTTTATATAGACGTTCTGGATAGACCGACAACAAACTAAGCCAACTACCTTTTTTGGATGGTGACGAACCGGTATATAATATATATTTATTTTTTACTTTTAGTAGTTAACCTAACTACATTTTGCCTTCCATAAAGATTAACGAACCGGAATATATATATATATATATATATATATATATATATATATATATATATATATATATATATATATATATATATATATATATATATATATATATATATATGTGCTATTGTAGCTTGTACTTTCCCAGCTTTAGCTAGCTATGCCTATACATATATATGAACCTCATCTAGTCTTCTGGGAGTATATCATACTCCACGACTTGGTCGTCGCTTGAGTTATTTTGCAAAGACTGCATAGACTTGAACTCTTGAATTTTAGTAGAAGCTACCATAGTTGACGATATAAGGTTATAAAATTCTTGATTCCTAGATTAAATAACTATTCATTGTTATTAATTGGGAAATTCTCCAACATAAATATGGGAAAGAAGACAGGTGTGGTGATTCTCATGTTGATTTCTTTCTTCGTATTGGTCTCAGCATGTAAGTAAACATTCATACATACATACATACATATAATGTTTCATTTAATAAATAAAATGTGTAACATTCTCTATTAATCAGATGGGGAACCAGCTCCCAATTATCGAAATGCAAACCCGCCAGTATCACATAATCCACCAAAAATGGTGGCGCCCCCACACCCAACTAGCCATATGGGAACAAGGAACCGGCTAGCCTGTAACGCTAGCATAAATGGCTACTGTGAAGGGTCTAGAGATAAACTATACAACGTCGGAAATAGGCCGTGTACAAATTACTGCCAAGGGAGAAGAGGTTGACATTTTAAAGTGAATGTTAAAAATTTGCTTTTGTTTAGCTTGGATTGTGCCATTACTTATTTCGAATTTATTAGTCTTGGTTTTCATAGTTTTCTGCATAATAAATTAATTAAAATATTGGCATATGAAATTGTTTGCCTTAGGTTGATGTTCAATAGAGAACATTCACAAAAAAAAAAAAAAAAAAGAAACTCACTTTAGCAACGACAAAAAGCATCGCAATTGGTACTAGAAATCGTCGCAAATTCATCATCGCTATTAGTTCATGTCTAATTGCTCAAAAAGCGTCCTAGTTGTGTAGTTGCAAATTTTTGTTGTCGCTAAAAGGAAATTGTCGTCACAAAAGGGTACATCGCTATTAGTTTTCTGGTACACCAATCAAAGTTTTTCTGGCTAAGCTGTCGGAGTCATGAGGCGTCGCAAATGTGGCTTGTCGTCGCAAATGATGTCGACACTAATGCAATTTTTTTAATATAAAATTTATATCTTGTATAAATAAAAATGCCGAAATTATAATCTACAAAACTTCTTTACATAAACCATCCAATAACATAAAATAAAATATGTAACGCCTGTGTTTCTGGGCTAAACATTAACGATGGTGTAACAGTCTAGGTCAACCATTGGAACTCGTTTTGAAGTATTAAGAATGAATTATGTGTTTATTGCTTACTTATCATGATCTAATAAATTAAGGATAAAAATAAGCGTCGAAAATAAATATTAGATAAAATCGATATCTATGAAGAAAGTTGTAGTGGTTGAAATTAGGATTCCGGAGATATAAAGAATACCGAAATCCGAGTTATAACGAAGAAGTTATGACATATCGAAGTTTCGCGACAGAACTGGTACAACGATGTATGACGTAAAAAGTGAATTTACGATAAAGTGCTTTTTAACATTAGTGATCTAAACGAAAGTCGTAGTGTTCGTTAAAACGAGAGCGTGCATAAAAAGAATGTCCAAATTTGACTTCGTATGAGGAAGTTATGAATTTTCTAAGATTTGGCATAGCAGTATGCAGCTCGAAACTCGAAATTTAGATTGGGTGATTTTTAGCTGAAACAACCTAAACAAGAATCGAAGATCTTGTTGATATTAGTTCAATGGTTAAAAGATAGACAAAACCGGTCTGTTAAAAATATAACTTCAAAAATAAAGTCAAAATTAGTCGATGGAGTCTAAACGAAAGTTGTAGAGCATAGTCCCACCTATGCGTGGGTATAAAGAATGTCAAAAAATAGAGCTCGTATGCGAAAGTTACAACTTTTTGAAGTTTGAAAATTCGGAGTACGCCCAGTGTACTCGTGTTCACGGTTCGAGATTGGCCATGTAGCCCTACTCTTTCGCATGATGGACACATGTCATAGCCTTGACGCGTCAGGAGTTATCCCTTAGTACGCCAAGCATACTCTATGTACGCCCAGCGTACTCTATGTATGCCCATTGTACTGTGTGAAAAGGGAGTACGCCCCGCGTACCAAAGAGTTATGCCCAGCGTAACTCCAGTATTCAACCCCTATAAATAGATCACGATGCCATCCGATTTTAGGTTACAACTTTCATCCTCTTACCCCTAAACTTTCTTCAATATTGCAAAAATTACCCCTAACCCTATTATATTATCCTAGCATCATAAGCAAACCACGGAGAGCCCGAAGATCCCGAGAAAAATAATTTTCGAGTCGAAACTCTACCCATGTGAAGCCCGGTTTTTGGGAAAACATCCCGGTTTCATCGAAGAAGATTATTTTAAGAGATGAGGTCGTGCCCAATTATCGTCTTAACAAGTGAGTGTATAGTCACTTTCATCTTACACATAGATATGACGTATTTTATATAAAATACGTGTTATGTGTAAATATGTTGTTTGTTTATTTGAGATGGATGTTAAAAGAATGTTTTATACAGGTTTTAAACTGTATATGTATTTTATATCTACAAATATGTTGGGTAAAACATGGGTAGATAAAAAATGAGGGATGAAAGATGATATAGATGAATATTAACAACTGTGCCATAACCCTTACGTGTTCTTGATTTAAGTGTTCACCACTTGTAATCTAAATATCTTGGCAGCTACGCCTAATGGATAATTTTTGCAGCTGTGCCTAATAGATAGAACATAATCCTGGCAGCTGCGCCTAAAGGATAATATCGGCAGTTGCGCCTAATAGATGATATTGACAACTGTGCCTAATGAAGAATAAATGATGTTGCTGGCAGCTGCGCCTAATAAACAACATTGACAGTTGTGCCAATTAGAGAATAAATGATGTTGTTGACAGCCGCGCCTAATAAATAACATTGGTAGCTGCGCCATAGGCAAAGATGGACTTCGTGCTTATTTCTTAGGTTACTCCTTAGGAAATGAATTAACGAGGAATAGCTGATTTCTTAGGGTGGATCCTTAAGAGTAAAAACGATAATGGGGGTGGGAAATTGGGTTGATTGTTTGATGTTTAAACATAATAAATAAATTTATTATGGTTGATGAAATTAATAAATTTATTATTTATCGGTTAAAAACCTTATATGCTCACCAGGCTCGCAAGCCTGACCTACTCAGCTTTTTATATTACAGGTAGTAGACTCAGAGCATAGATGGATGATAACGAGAGATTTTTGGATTATAGGTTAGTAGTTGTAAATAACTGTTATAAGGCTTATAATGTACTGTTTATGTTTTTGGTCTGTATCGGAATATGACATCCTGAGTTTTGTTATATAATGAAAATACATTTCTTTAAGAAATGCTTTGATAAAATTTTATTATATTTTGTTTAGGGAACAAATTTTGCAATACCTTTTTGGAAGATTACTTTGATTTTATTTTAAAAGCATAAACTAAATCGGTCTTTTCTGGCCAAGAAATTTGGAGATGTCACAAAATATACTACATTAAATAAACAATCTAATCCATAATTGCACGGTTTTAACGTTTTAATCCACAAACGATGCAATAAATCCATAATATCTTACATAAAAAATCATCCATAACATATAACAAAATACTATTCGTCTTCCCTATCGTCTCTAATGTCTTTGCTCGCATTGCTTTTCTCGATGTTGACTTGGTTATTAAATGAGCGGATAATATCTCCAATTTCCGTTACAAACACTGAGTTTTGAAGAAAAACATTAACATCCATACCCTACAAAATAAGTGTGTGAAATAAACTCTTTACACATATTTAGAAAGACAAAGTATGAAACAAGCTTATGTTTAACGTACTTTAAACTTATTAATGTTATGATATGGTAAGCAAATTGATTTTTTTATTCTATGTAGAGCATAACATTTGTATATAATCAAGTAAAGAGAAGAAAAACGGTGATCATGCATATTAAAAGTAAATTGTGTAGTAGATAAACCAAATAATTGGCAAGCCCACGATATCCCACATGAGGATAAACAAGACTCTATTGGGATGGTATTTCCCGCCCGAAATAAATGCATATAAGCATGACACTATGATAAGATGATTTTTTCTCATAATATCGTAAATTGTTAATGGTCGCGCAAGGCCACTTGGTCCTACTTGGAACCATGATTCGGTATGTAATCGTAAGCATGGAAAACGATAATAAGATGCATTGTGTGTGGTCATGAATTACATAGTCAATGTTTTGTTAAAGTTTCATAAAGTAAAGATTTATATCAAATGTATGATTATGTTTTTATTCTAAACCATGTAACTCACGATACATGTTTGTCTTATGTGTGTTTTGTTTAAATGTCATGTATCTCAAGTTCATGTATAAATGTATAAATGGTTAGAAGATTGTGCCTTTGAACAATATGATTTTAAAGGATAGAAGTTAGACAGAGTTCATATGTATATATTTTCTGCTTTACTATGGTTTTGTTATTTATCATACGTAACACCTATGTTGTTATCTTTTGAAACAAACATAATTTATTTTTATTTGGGACTATGTTTTGATAAATTGATGATATGTTATAAATGTTTTAGAAACCAAATTATGTTTTTGTTTAATAAGTCGTGATTACACCTCCAACGACTAAAGTAGAGGTGTTAAGAATTTTCGTATTAGATAACATCCAATTTGATGTTGTCCACCATTTGGCCTAGAAAGTTTAAGTAGGGGTGGCAAATCGAGCCACCGTATTGTGTTTTTGTCTGACATGACACGACACGACAAGATTTTAAGTAACACGAACACGACACGATGTCGTGTTTTTTTAACTAACACGAAATCGAACAGATTAAAAAACGACAAACACAACACGATATGAAAAATATAAAATAAAATAAAAATTAGTTTATTTAATTAATACTTAATCATATATAACACGACGAATACGAAAAACACGACAGACAAATGACAAATCGTGTCAATTTCGTGTCGAATTTTGAACACGAACACGACACGACACGACGTCGTGTTTTTTACACTTGACACGAACACGACACGGACACGAATTTAAATTTCAGTTTCGTTCCAATTTTATTTCGTATTGTGTATTTTTGTCGTGCCATGTCATCAATTGACACCCCTAAGTTTAAGGTTTATGTTATTTTAGTTAAAATATACTAAAATACAAATATTTATTTGATTGGAGATAAATTTAATTGTTTAAAAAAAACAGATACCTTGTTCTAAATCTATCATAATTTGAAGATACCGGTTCCATTTTTCCTTGCTCAAATCCAAATAAATTTAGGTTGGATTATCTGATATCCAAACTAATCTTCGTACGTCGATCTGGGATAAGTGGGTAGATTCTTGTTTCCTGAAGTTCTGAAGCATACTCCGAACCAAATGCCCACCAACTGTTCGATGAAATTACCCAACTAGAGTTAACGTGATGCGGTGAACTCCTTGTATTCCGATGAAGGCATTTAAACACTTACAGAGCCATTTCCATGTCCCAAGTCCTCTCAGAACCAAGTAGTTAACTGTCGTTGTGCATCTAAACACAATCTCTTAGCAATCCTACACTGAATCCCACTTGGATCCTGAATCTTCCGAATGGCGTCAAAAAGCCCTCCCAAAACTAATCAAATTCACCCAATTGCTAAAGAATTTAGACCTAATCAATGGAAAATTGGTTAATCTCCACGACAAATGCACTATCAATGACGAGTTTCTTCTTCAGAAGAATGTGAGTAAATCTTTGGGACATTCATCTAAATGTTTGTTCACACTTTTATTGTATTATATTTTTGGAAATATTAGAGATATTGAGCTTGATATTTGTTGTTGGTTTTCTGAGGGTGATGTTGGGGACACGTGTTATTTGTGTATTTGGAAGATTTTGATGTATGATGAAGAGAAAATGTTAAGGCGTGAAGTTAAGAAGTTAGATAGGGCTCTTAGGGTTGTTAAGTTTGTATATGAAATGGCAGAAATGAAGGAGATTTTGGAGTTTCAAGGTCGTGTATGGTGGTTAGGGTGTGAGAAGAGATCAGTTGTTTATAGTGGACACAAGATCTTCATTCATGGAGTTAGTCTTTGATGAAGGATATGGGTGTTGCTTTCATAAGATCAAGAGCTTTCATGGATCAAAATAACTCAAGAATTGAAAAAAATTGTAATGATTGATTAAAAAATTCTTTATTTCTTGTTTTCTTCGTAATTTCTCATGTCAATAATGTATCTCTTTCTTTCTATTATTTATTTTTTCTTGATTAAACAGATAATTTCAAAAACCAACCGACAATTTCACTTCATTGATAGGCCATTTATATTGTTTACATGCTATGTTATTGGGAAGATTTGTGATGAATTTGGAATGATATTGTGTAGAAAAGGGCCAAAATACAGTAAATCATCATCCAACTTAATAGACTTTCTCTATTAAAAGTACTTTCTTTTCCCTCTTTGGTAAAAATTTAAAGTTGAACCCACATATTTGCTTACAATATCATAACATATAATTAGTGTATATTGATTTTTTTCATAGAAAGGATGCATGAATTTTGACTTGTTCCATCCTCCCTTAGGAATGTTGAGATCCATCGAACACATAATTTAAAGGATTCTGTGGGATGGATTATTTAATTCCAACTTCGTCAAAATCCACACGCCCTTAAGTAATAACCTATTTTTTTTAGGAATTATTAAATAAATTAATATGTTAAATGTGATTACAAAAACTATAATATTAGAATAACAACCTATTACAAAAATTATGTTCTATTTGTCGCATTTAACACTTGATTTTTCTTCTTACAGCTTGCAAAATCTCAAGTTTCAATAGAAAATAACAAGAGTTTGAGGAAATGGAGAAGGTGCAGCCGAAGTAGAAACTTACGACCCATCTGCTTTTGTGGGGCTGTTTGAAGAAACATCAAGGGATAAGTTTTTTTATGTTGATAAGATAAACTTATTAGGGTATAAGTAATTTGCTCCTTAACCTATATATATATATATATATATATATATATATATATATATATATATATATATATATATATATATATATATATATATATATATATATATATATATATATATATATATGGGAAAAGTAAATATACCCTTAAGGGTATATAAGCTTACGTACCCAAACTTACCATAATACATGGTTTTGTAACATAATATACATTGTAATTGTCTAATGCTCTTTTAATTCAACTTTTAATTTGATTTACTTCTAAGATTTTTATAAATTTTATATTTATTTTCTTCTTACATAAATTTCATTTTCAACTATAATATATATAGCTTAGTAGGTGTTTGACAAAAAGATGTGATGTAAGAGGAAAATAATAATGAAATTTCGAAAACATTGAAAGTAAATCAAATTAGGGGTTGAAGTTTAAGAACAATATAATGAATATGTGAAACAAAACGATGTATTATGGTGGATTGGGTACCTAAGCTTATATACCCTCAAGGGTATATTCACTTTTCCATATATATATATATATATATATATATATATATATATATATATATATATATATATATATATATAAAGAGAGAGAGAGAGAGAGAGAGAGAGAGAGAGGTTCAGGTGTTCAAAGTAATTATTGTATTATTGTATGCATAAATGTAGGCTAATCAAAATTAAATAAAAAATTAAATAATTAAATAATTAAATAAATAAATAAGGGTAATTTAGTAATTTGTTTAGTAACTTCCAAAATTAATCCCTATAACCATGGTATTGACTTTTAACCAAATTTCTCCAGGTTTATAAAACCTTGAAGTCACTCCATCGACCAACGCCCACAGAAGATCACCACCACCATTGTTTGCTGTTGCCGCCACCACCACTGTTTGTTGTTGCCGCCGATCTCCAGCCGCCATTCGCTGTTATGGCCGCCGGTAAAACATCTCCACCCTCAATCGACTTATGATTCATCGAATTCGTCCCAATCAGCAACGGAAGATGGATCATTAGGAGATTCTGGAACGAGTGCGAGAGGTCTGGGAAGATTGAAGGCATGAATGAAGAAGAAAGGAGTCGATGAGTTCCCCTTTTGTGTCTATTTATTGAGTTCCCTTTTGATTCGCCTCAATTCCTCTTTCTCTCTCTAGGGGTTTTGAACAGAATGTATGACCAAGGAATAGTGAGGCAAATTAATACCCCAAGGCCGTTGACGGATTCCTCTATACTGGTTTTTCCTTTTCCTCGATCCAAATTTCTCAGCTTCATCATCTTGCTTTATCGAGCTTAAGCTGTGACATCCCCAATTTCACGGCAAGAAAAGACCGATTTGTTTACGCTTTGTTTTTAAAATCAGAGAAATCTTTTGAAGAAAACAGTTGCGGAATTTGTTTCCAAAACAAAATATGATAAGAATTTATCAAAACATTTCTTTAAAGAAATGTATTTTCATTATATAACAAAATCTCGGGATGTCATGTTCAATACAGACCAAAAGCATAAACAGAACAAAATAGACCTTACAACAGTTATTCATAACTAGTGGCCTATAATCCAAAGTCTCTCGTTATCTCAGCCAACTTATGCTCTCGTGCCATAACCTGTAATACAAAGAAAACTGCTGAGAGGGTCAGGCTTGGGAGCTTGGTGAGCATATAGGGTTTTCAACCCACAATAATATAATTATTATATTCACTTATCAAACAATCAATCCAATTACCCACCCCCATTATCTTCCTTTATTTCTTAAAGATTTATCCTAAGAACCGATTACCCTTCTCCCATTCATTCCTAAGGATTGTCCTAAGGAACTGGCACAAAGTCTAGTGCTGCCAAGGTTCTTAGATTACCTCTGGTGAACATGCAGTTCACAATACTTAATGAACACCTAGTTCAAGAACACCTAATGAACACTTAGTTCCAATATTACCCAATGAACACCAAGTTCACACACACTTAATGAACACTTAGTTCAAATATCCCTGATGAACACTAAGTTCAAATACCTAATGAACACTTAGTTCGAATATCCCTGGTGAACCCAATCACCTAAGGAACACAGAGTACGGAAGCTCTTAGTTCAAACAATGTGATAATAAAGTATATCTCGATCCTGAAAAACCACTAATATTATAAGCACATATAAATCATATTTCTAAAAGAATATATCCCATCTCGTCGATCCCCACATACTAACCCTATACAATGATCTTACGAGATCTAGCTTAAGGAATCGATTGTTGGATTAATGTCTAAGTCCATAACTATAATTGGTAAGACTTGACCCGACCCGGCATGGTCCATTTGGGTTGCATGGCATCATGCATTTGGATAGACTATAATGAGAGAAATAAGACACTTATGGTTATTAATATATTATAAGTTCTAGTATATTAATAATAAGAATAATAAGATTATTTAATTAGTGTTGATCAAGAATTAATCTAGGATTAATTAAGTGATCAAAAGAAGACTAATTAAATATATGGGTTGATTGTGTAAATCATCCATACTTGTATAGTGGGGTAATGCTCCATGGATAATCAAGTTGGGCTAAAACCCATAGGATGGTCCATGGATGCTCCATGGTGTATGTGAACCCATGGATCCAAGGAAATGGAAAGTCATGACAATTAGGGTTTACCCTAATTGTAACACTATATAAAGATCTTATTCTTTACAAAATTGGCCACTAGTGAGAGTAAGAAGGGGCTAGCCGATTTTCATGAAGTGTAGAATTCTCTCAAGTTATTCCAAGTGTATTTGGTGTTGTGTGAACCATTTGAGGTGTCACACTTGGGGCACTAGGCACTCAAGCTTCATGAAGACTTTCTACATCAAAGAGGTATGTATTCTATCTTGTTACACTCATTGTTTTGTATGCTAGATTAGGATAATACCTTGGAAGTTCTTATTTGCATGTATAATAGAGAAAACATAGATCCAAGGTATTTAGGGTTGCATGTACACTTAGGAGTGTTAGAATGCTCAAAACCCAATAGTGGTATCAGAGCCTAGGCTTGTTTTCTTGTTATACTTGCAAAAGAAGCTGGAAAATCGAGTTTTGATGTTGTCTGCCGAGCAGACTCGCCGAGTCCATGAATGGACTCGCCGAGTCCAAGGCAAAAAGCATCCAACTCGCCGAGTTGGTTCGTGCACTCGACGAGTTGGACCCCCAGACAGCATAAATTCGACTTTTTTGGTTGGAGTTGGACTAGGAACATTACCCTAAGATGTTTTTGAACTTGTAAACTTGTTTTTGATGTGGTAATGTTCATGCTAATCCAATTTCAAAGATAATTGTCAATAGATTCATGTTTTGTATTAGTTTAAGGTTTAGACTAATTACATGAAAAAGTTTGATTTGAATTATCTTTTTCTTATGAGTTGCTTAGATTAATAGAAAAGTTGAGTGAAACAGTTGTTTTCAATCCAAATTAATCTAAGAGTTGATTCTAAAATGTGTTTTTTGTAACTTGTCCTCAAGTTATATGAAAAGTCACATTTAAGTTTCATAAAACTCATAAAAGTTGACAATGGTTACAAAAGATGAAGAGTATTGTCCTTAAGTTATGGAGGTTCAAGAGTCACTTCATTAATATATAAATAAAAAAAGGTGTAACCTTAATTAATTCTATAAGTTATAAAATAAAGAAAAGTTAATTCTTTTATTAGTTTAAAGTCTTCCATAACTTGTCCTCAAGTTATGGAACTTGAAGAGTTTTTGGATTAAAACTACTTTAAACACATAAGTTATGGAATTAATTAGTTTTGAATAGTTTCAAAACTTGCCCTTAAGTTTTGGAATTTGTAAAGTTTTCTCTTATGAATACTTTAATTCCAAGTTAGCCCTTAGAATTTTAAAAGTTAAAATTCAACCCTTATACTTTATAATATTATAAGTTAATAATATATATATGTATAAGAGTAAAGTCAGTCTTACTGCTAGTACGCCTCATTCACGAAGCCGGTATATAAGGTGGGTATAAGGTTGTTGCCTATAAAATGGCAACTTAATGGGTGTCCACTCTCACCCACCGCTTGCTTGACTGGTGGAGGGTCGTTAGCCGAACGGGTTTGACAGGACTATAATTCTCCCTTCATTAAAAGTATTAATGATAAATACTAAGTAACTAAACTCTTAATAATACCCAATCTTAGTTACTTAGGAAAATGTGAATAAGGTGCTAATCCATGAAATTACACTTTGCACTTTGTTTAAGTCGGTTAGTGGAGCGTGTGTGGTTAACCGACACACTAACTCGTATTTAACAATGTAGGCAAAGGGTAACTTAATGTTTATCTTAGTATCGATGGAGCGTGTGTGGTTAACCGGCACATCGATTGAGGGGTAAACACTTAAGGGTACCAAGTAATTTGCGTGGTTACTTCACACCTTGTTTTGTGATCCTTGGCATCCCAGTCACAAAACCTGAAGGGCACACTCGAGATTGAAACATGCCATTGAACAGTTCAATGAATCTCAAATATCTAGGAGTTTCAAACCCAATTAAAACCTAATAATACATTTCGTTTATCTTGGTGGAAATTGGTGAATCGTCATTCACCTACCTTCAAATATTTTATAGCTTGGATTACGGCATACCTCTTCTAAGTTATAAAATAGTTTGTTGGGTCCTAGCCTTAATATTTCAGATTGGGTGTCATATTAAGGACCTTAAAATCAACTATCTTGAATATCTCCCAAAAACATGTCTGGGTTAGACATTTATGATCTTCCTAAATCTCTTGAAACAAGCTTTCCTAATGAAGATGATGTCCCATTGATATCACACTTCTTCACCTCTTCAAATTATTCTCCCTAACCTACAAGTTCTTGAAAAAGTTTAAGGTCACTCAAGCCCTATTGGCAAGGCAAGGTCTAGGTGTGATCACATCTTGGAGATGTAGTCACATATTGACAAGCCGGGAGAGTTGGGTGTTAAAGTCTTGAGAAAGTTGGTGGTTCAACTACTTTCTAAGTCGCATAGTGAGTTCTTTTGGAACACCTATGAAACAGACTGTGACAAGACCCTTAATGATCTTATCTATTTGATAAGATCAACTTCCTAAAACTTTATGGACATTGACAATGATGACATTGGATATCCAGAAAAGCATTCTCTTCCCAATGGAAAGGGATCGGCCATAGTCAACTCGGTTGACCAAATGGTAAAGAGAAAAACTAAGTCTGTGATAGTCCCGTATACCATTATCAAAGGGTCCATATGTTTATATTGCCAAAGAAAGGGGCATTGGTTGCGAAGCTGCCAAATTTACCTAAGGATGTTAAAGTCAATAAGTTTGACTCTAGTTCAGGTAAAGTCCACTATCTAACTCTGTTAAGTTTCTATTATGAGATTCTGGATACATGATGTGACTGGGTCACATGGTGATGTTTTAAGAATCAAAGAAAAGTGAAGAAACTTAAAGAAAGAATATGCTGAATCTGATCGCATAGATGGATTTCTATCGCGTAGTTTGAAGATCGGATTCTTGAGCTACTTCTTAGGAGTTATGAGATATTGCTTAGGAATAGATAACAACAAGTTTTCATATGGATTGTAAGGATAAGTTTTTCCGCAAAGTTTTAAAATAAAAGAAAATTTTTGATTTTATTTATTTTAAAATATCCTTGCAATGGCATTTGAGGAAAAATTGTTGCTTATATGATTCCATTAATAGCAAGAGTGGAAATATGAAATTGATTCTTTCATTTGTGGTAATGTCTAGATTTACCAAATAAGGAAAGATTCTCATCACCCAAGTTTCAATTGGACCAGAACTTGGGATCATGCAAGTTGTATAGCATGATGAATGAGAACTTTCAAGTATTGGAAAATTAAGACTAACTACTTGTTCACATGGATGTGTGAGTCAAGTAACGGACTAAGGGATTGAGTACACATTCGTGTGCACTGATTAAGTCCACCACAAAAGATCGATAAGATTATTCGTCATAATTTACTAAAGCTTAGTAAATATGGTTATACTTACAGGCTAAAGTCTAATTCTGAGACATTGGAAAAGTTTCAATGTAAGGCATAGCGAATAAGAAGAATGAAATTAGGCAGAAGGATAAAAGTTTCTCAAATCTGAAAAGATGGGAGAGTACTTTAGTATCAGTTTTGTGATCATCTTAATGATTAAGAAACCATAGCACAATTAGTTCTCTAAGGAAATCTTAGTGCATTCTTATGACTAAGAAGAGGGATCTTGGATTGTTGAAATGGTTAAATCAAGAAGATGAGTCATACTTCGTTCCAATACAAGTCTTAGAGTCATACTCCAAGATTGTAATTTGAGTGACATGTCTCAAAGAAGGTTTAAAACACTTGTCAAATGTAAGAGTAAAAGTTTTCTACTCTTGTACATTTGAAATTGGTAAGTTGTGATGTTTTGGATAAAACAAAGACCAACTTAGGCCAATTGGTTGAAGTGTTTGTCTTGGTTAGAATCCACACTATCTCTTGGATGTTTGACAAGGGAGTCTTATAGGTCAAGAGGACAGTGGGAGTCTTAAAGGTCTTGAAAGTCTCAAGAACTAATCAAGAATAAAACCTGAAGTTCTTCACTAGCACACGACTTGAGGTTTATAACCTATCGTGTTGACATATTCTGTGCCCATTCCAGTTAAAGTTGGCTTTGCATATGAGTTCTTAGAGTTCTCAATTTGTTGCACAACAACTTGGAAGCAATGGCAGGCCCTTGAGCTGCTAGGTGGCAAGAAATTAAGATTGAGTTCAGTCCATGAGTTTGGATTTGTCATTATCCTTGTCGTGTGACTATGGTTTTGACAATTCACATGGATAAGAACACATACACCATTAAATCTAAGTGTCATAAGGTTTCTCTCCGATTCATGAAAATGATGGTGAGGAAACACTTTCACTAAGTAGATTTTAGCTAGATAGTAATTGTGATATTTGCATTCTCAAAGTCGTTAGTGGAGCATGTGTGGTTTACCGGCACACTAACCTGGACTTGTGAGAAGTGGCAAAAGGTCTAACCATTATGATCACGGCATCCCTCTTCATAATTGTTTAGACACACAAGTGTGCTATCTAAGGGAAGGTGTATGATTTTGATAAAGTCTTATCAAAACAATCTAGTATCAGAAATCTGAACTTTGGTAAGAAAGTCAGCTGATTTCGGAGTACATGTCAAAGCTAGTGGGAGCATAGGTGTTATGATAATAATCATCATGTTAGTGGGAGCATGATAATATGATAAGTATTGCAAGCTAGCAATGTTAATTATAGAAAACAAAAGTTTCAATTGGGAAAGAGTTGTTTTGCTATAATTAAGGGAGAGGAAATTATACTTCATCTCAAATCTATAAGCTTAGATCGTGAGGTTTTAATCATTTAGTCAAAGATATATATATGAATTTCATGTTGGAATGGTTCAACATAAGGAAATTCTGTATATGGGTCCGTCATTTGCGTTCTAAAATTCTATTATGATTACGACATCCCTTTTCATAATCTGAATTATGAGAACTTGGCAAATAGAAATGGAAATGTTATAGCAAAAGACTGGTTTAGTCTTTATGCGAGACATCATGAATTGTGTCCCATATGCTTCGGATATAGGATCGATTACATGTGCTATATTCATCCATTCTAAAATTTTCCTAATGCTTGGGGCATTAAGAAATGAAAAGGTTTAGAACTGGATGTGACTAAAAAGGATTAAACAGTTGTCGAGGACAATATAAGGTTTACCAAAGATTGGTTGCTCAAGGACAGTTGGAAGTATAGTGATAATTCTGGAAGGACCATATTGACATAATCTGGAAGGAGGCAACTCTTGTTCAGAAGTGATAGTCAAAATGGAATCTGGAAATGTTTCAAAGTTAGATTTTTCAATCTGTTTAAGATTAGGAAACTTAATGCAAGAAGGATGTTTCCAAGGAGCTGATCTCCTTTGGAATACTCTGTAATGATTGTTGTCGAGTCTTTCTGACTTTGTGCATAATCATTACAAGAGGATCAATGCATATAAGTTTAGAATCTAACAGATTTCAGTAAATGACATGAATTTGGAATTCTTGTATTTGCAGTAAGGATTTGGGAGTGTGAAAAGAGAATCATTGAAGTTATGTTCAATGGATCTAGTTCACAAAGTAAAGATCATAGACAAACATAGTATGCATACTTGGTGTATGGCATGACTAGTGTTTAGAAAACATAGTGTACATGCTTGGAGCATGGGACAACTATTGTTTTAAATTCAAGAATAAAGTTGATAGCTGAAACAGTATACAATGAATAATGTGTAATCATATGGTGATAAATAAAAGGTGTTTTATTTATGTTCATAGGTTTTGATACCATATTGGATTCAATTATTATTGTGTTTCACTTTGCATGTTTTGACTTCCCGAATAAACTGGGTTATTCTTCCGGAATGACTAAGTTATTCAAACCATCCACAGTCGGTCATATGTTGGAAGTAGATATGAATTAAGACTGTCATGGGTTGGCCTGTAGAGGTCTAAGGTGTTGGACAAAGGGCTACAACATTCATGAGTGCTCATAAGTTCTGAGTATTGGATTCAACCCGCGCTCATTGGAATCACTTCATGGATTTTATCACGAGTGATCATGAGACGATAATATCTTATATTCTTCAAACCTAGAGATATGAGTTGTTACTATGAGTTGGTTGTACATTGATTGCACGAAAACGCATTTGGTAACTCGTGCTATAAAACATGCCTTTGTATATGATTCAACAAGTAGTAGAACAAGCCATATGAGTCAAAGTTTATCCATTCCTTTTACCTTCGGGATAAAAGCGATATCTGTGGGCCCCTCGATGATTTGATGATGACAAATGGAAGTGCTCGGCCGGGCCAGGACTGATTTGATTTGTTCAATTAGTCAGTCGTCATAAATCGGAAATCGGGAAACAACAAATGGACAGAGAGAATGATTATAATCCATGTCTCAGTCCATATGATATCTAGAATGGAGGAATATATGATCCCTTATCTAATGGACAAGTCATTGACAAAGGTCAGAGTTCATCGACAAGGTCAGAGTTTGACAGAAGCTTTTGAGAGCTACGATTGCCAGTTGGTTCCTGAAGTCATACGCAATATTAGTTTTAGACTTATCCAAGTGGGAAACTGTTGGATTAATGTCTAAGTCCATAACTATAATTGGTAAGACTTGCCCCGACCCGGCATGGTCCATTTGGGTTGCATGGCATCATGCATTTGGAGAGACTATAATGAGAGAAATAAGACACTTATGGTTATTAATATATTATAAGTTCTAGTATATTAATAATAAGAATAATAAGATTATTTAATTAGTGTTGATCAAGAATTAATCTAGGATTAATTAAGTGATCAAAAGAAGACTAATTAAATATATGGGTTGATTGTGTAAATCATCCATACTTGTATAGTGGGCTAATGCTCCATGGATAATCAAGTTGGGCTAAAACCCATAGGATGGTACATGGATGCTCCATGGTGTATGTGAACCCATGGATCCAAGGAAATGGAAAGTCATGACAATTAGGGTTTACCCTAATTGTAACACTATATAAGATCTTATTCTTGACAAAATCGGCCACTAGTGAGAGTAAGAAGGGGCTAGCCGATTTTCATGAAGTGTAGAATTCTCTCAAGTTATTCCAAGTGTATTTGGTGTTGTGTGAACCATTTGAGGTGTCACACTTGGGGCACTAGGAACTCAAGCTTCATGAAGACTTTCTACATCAAAGAGGTATGTATTCTATCTTGTTACACTCATTGTTTTGTATGCTAGATTAGGATAATACCTTGGAAGTTCTTATTTGCATGTATAATAGAGAAAACATAGATCCAAGGTATTTAGGGTTGCATGTACACTTAGGAGTGTTAGAATGCTCAAAACCCAACATCGATATGAACCACAAACTGACGAAGCTGCTTCGGAAATTCCTTGGCAGGAAACGAGGATCAATTAAGACATCAAATGAGGGGAATGGAATAAGTTTCACCACAAACCTTTGTTCGTAAAAGAAAGAACCACAAGACATTTTAAGTCAGGGGTAGTTATCTTGATAACAATTCCCAGGCGTGGTCCGAATATCGTGAGGTATTTTACCCCCAGACTCTCCCTATCCAGCATCGAACTTTGCCTAGCAGTGGCCTAAATATCATGAGGTATTTCACCCCCAGACGCACCCTATCCAGCAATATAACATCAGACATACCTAGCAGTGGTCTATTACCGACACACTTTAATAGGTAGTCTACGAAGTTCACTTAATTACTTCGTGAAAGAAAACGCTGACATATGAAGCTCGATCGATCACTTCATAAAAGAAACGCTGACTCCAAAGCTCTCTCAAAATAAAAGTATGGAGAAATACTACTAGAGTACTCTCGTACGTTCCCGTAACCGACACACAAAATTGTCAAAAAGACTTTGTACATGATAGTATTTCTGGCACATTATAGTACTCTAGTATGCGAAAGACTCGTACCCGAGAACATAATAGTACCCTGGCACAAGCAGCACCCAAGACACAGAGCTTTGAAAAGGAATTTGTACATAAAATGTACTTCCGTACGTAGGACTTACTCCACCGATCATCAATCTCACAACATACGTACTCTTAATAAGAGGCTACCCAATGTCCAAACTTAAATGAACTAAACATCCCTTTTTAAGTCTTAACCCATCACTAGGCAAACCTACAATGCTTATAATCAATTTTCGATACTAATTCCGTTTAGGCAATGCTAACTAGTGTATACTTAACACGGAGTTTTAAGGAATAATATCATATATTCACATCGTAACACATATTGAACCATAACTGATTCGCACGTTGCATATCATCAAATATATCTAACATGTATTTCGGGTAATAACAAATACTTCAAATACATACATATATATATATATATATATATATATATATATATATATATATATATATATATAATACTTTTACCGATACTTGTATTAACTTCATGTCCATGAAAGGGACTATGCACATGATACGTTATCGGAGGAACACATAGTTCAAAAGTACATAATATGTACTCCCGGATCTAAAACTAACCTCCTGATATGATCCATACTCCCGGATCTAAAACTAACCTCTCCTGATCTGATCCATACTCCCGGGTCTAAAACTAACCTCCTCACCCTTCTATCTCATTATCCAACTCATCTTTTATCACTTACCAACAACCTCATCTACCCATGTTCTACCCAACATATTCGTAGATACAAAATACATACACAATTTAACTCATTAAAACTTATATAATTCATCCATTCCACAACTATCTCAAATAAGCAACAATATATTATACACATAGCACGTATTTCATAACAAATACTTAATATTTATGTGTTAGAAGAAAGTGACTATACACTCACTTGATCAGAAGATGACCAGGCAGCACTACGGCTTGTAGAAGTAGTATTTTTCGGTGAAACTTTGATCTCTTCACACACCGGACTTCTCGCAGGCAGAGCTTCGGCTCGGAAACTCTTTTCTTCTCGGGATCTTCGGGCTTCGGGACTTGCTTCGTGTCTCGGGATGATACCGGGGCTTCGAGGGGTTAAAATAGGGCTTAGAGAGGGTATCGGGAGTGGGAGAGAAGAGATTGAGCAACCAATCTCGGCTGCCCCTTGAATTCTATTTATAGGGCTGATTTTATGGATTCACGTCGTTAATCTCAAATATTCACGTCGTGAGTTTAGTCGTCACTACATGCGTCATCGCAAGTTGCGTCTGTCAGGCTCCAGAAGTCATAAATACCGAGTTCATGTCCTGGACACTGTATTCACGTCGTGAACTTTGACAGTTTTGGGGTTTCGCGCCCCCGAACTTCAGAAATTCATAACTTTCGCATACGAACTCCGTTTTCAACGTTCTTTATATCCACGCGTAGGTAAAAACAAGATATACAACTTTCATTTAGACTTTGTCGGCTAATTTTGACTTTATTTTTAATATATTAATAATATATTATTTTTAGTAGGCCGGGACAGGAAAACTCCGTTAGAAATTCATAACTCCTTCATCTGACGTCTGTTTTCGACTATCTTTTCACCGTTACACTACTAATAACAATATTTTCGATTCTCGTTTAGATTGTTTTGACTAAAAATCACTCGATCTCAAATTCAGGTTTCGGGCTGCATACTGCTAAACTGAAACTTAGAAAAATCATAACTTCCTCATACGAAGTCAGATTTGGGCGTTCTTTTTATGCATGATCTCGGTTTAACGAACTCTACAAATTCTTTTAGGTCACTAAGGATAAAAAGCACTTTATCATAAATTCATTATTTACGTCGCGCTGTGTCGTGTCGGTTCTATCACGAAACTTCAACAGGTCATAACTTCTTCGTTATAACTCGGATTTCAACGTTCTTTATATGTACGTAATCCGTGTAACATATACTACAACTTAGTTAAGATTATTAATTCTAAATAATCTTCTATCAAAAAGTCATTTTTGATGCTTAACGTCTCTAAATTGACTAGCCCGGATCTACGTGCGTTACATAAGCCTAATTCAAGAATATGTATCAAGAAACAAGAATTAAAGAAACACCCAAAACAAAGAAACCAACATCCCCCTCTCCATTTCCCCTATTTTCTTTTTCTCGATTTCTTGTTAATGTGCACAATATCCACTATTGACCCGTTGTTGTTGAACGAAATGTATGACCAGGGAATAGTGAGGCAACATGTGAGCACCACTAATTTGAGTGGCGACAGTGCAAGTAGTGTGGCTTTACTGGGGAAGTCGTCTGCTACACTGGTGTTGGCTCTCCCGGCTCCTGACGGGTTAGTTCAACCTGTGGGTAGTGACCCATTTGCTACTTCGTTAAGTGTCCCACTACCTACTTATGTCTAAATGGCGGACATTGAAAAGAAACAACACTTGCTTGTTCAAGAACAGATGGTTTGGAATCAGTATGCGAGAGATGGAATGCAATGTCAAGTTAGTTTGGCTCAAATCAATAACGGTGGGTATGTTGCACCAGGTCAACCACCTATGATGCCTTATGGAGCTCCACCTGTAAACGGATCCTGTTACTACTATCCTACTTACTAAATATCTACATACAATTTTTTTTAATTCTTATTATGTGTTACATATATTGTGATGTATTTTTTAATTTTTACACTTTATGAAATTTTTTTGTTGGCATTTTTGTCGTTATACTATGTTTTTGTTAGAACACATGAGTAACTAATTCGATTATGTAACTATTTGCTACTACTAAGTACTAAATCAATCTTCTAGTAATCCCTTAGTGGTTTGTATATTTTATACAATTCCAATTCTATCGGAATGGATTCACGAATTCAAATTCTATCGGAATGGAAACACGAATTCTAATTCTGTTTGAATGGAATATGGATATTTTCTCATTGATTATACATGTTCTACAATTTTTGGTTATTGGTTTTGGTGCAATTAACAAGTCCGCATATTTTTCCAAACGAATATAGTTTTTTATTTATCATTTGCTAATGCGTCATTGGATTCTAAACTACAATTGGATTCGTATTCACAAAAGTTGATGCTTGAAAAAGTTGACGCTTGAAGAAGTTGATGCTTGAAGATCCGACAACAAAATTGAAAGTGTTTCTTAGCAACATTATTCTTTTAGAATGTATTAGTGTATTTGTCAGATTATGATGTTTTTTTCACGATTTGAATGTCTTTTATTTTTATTCTTTAACAATAGATGTAATTCTTTGCAATTATGACATGTATTCTATAAGAATTAATGTAATTTTTATTTTAACTCTTCAATTGATGTTTCGAGAATTTTGTTATTCTACAAGAAATTTTTAAAGTTATGATAAAAAAATATGTTCAAGAATATTTTTATTTATTTTATGGTTCAAGAATATTTTTATTTTTGAACACACTCAATCATATTCTATCAGAATATCCGAATTAAAAACCTTATAATTCGTAAAATCAGATTTTTAAAATTGATAGAATATATGATCCCTTAAAATATGCAAATTTCCTTTATTAAATCTATATTAATTGACTAAAATACCCTTCTAGTTAGAATAGATGGTATTTTTGAATTATACTTAATTCAATAATATGTAATAATCACTTGCTTAAAATAAGTAAAATTGATTGGCCCACATTTATATATATATATATATATATATATATATATATATATATATATATATATATATATATATATATATATATATATATATATATATATATAGTCAAGATCAAATAAGAAGGAAATTTTTGGTAGGAAGGTAAGAAGTTTCTTTTCTACATATTTTTTTCGCAAACAAACAAAATGAATCATTAGATAATTCATTTGTAAGATGATTCACAAGAAAAAAATTCTGAAAAAAACATCTCCATGATTCATTTATACAATGATTTTGTTGTTATTCACTAAAATTGTCACAAAAGTGAATTTTTTCTAAATTTACTTAAAAATGAATCATAAAGATGTTTTTTTGGGAATTTTTTCTTGTGAATCATCTTACAAATGAATCATCTAGTGATTCATTTCTTTTGTTCGTCAAAAAAATATGTAGAAAAAAAAAACTTCTTACCTTCCTACCAAAAAAAATTTCTTACCGGATCTATATCCTATATATATATATATATATATATATATATATATATATATATATATATATATATATATATATTATTGTTTCTGTAATACTTGATGCAATTTTTCTTACTAAGCCTAACTTTTAAAAAATAAAAGAACATTTACCAACATCAACAATAACAATACACGCTTTATGGAGTAGAATTTTAAATATGTCCCAACTCGCTTCAGACAACAGAAAACCGAAAAAAATGATAGAACATTTACCAATATCAACAATAACAATACAAGCCTAAAAACAAAGTCCATTTGAAAATAGAAAAAAAAAACACCCGGCCCATGGCTCACCACGGGTTCACTTACTATTTTATAGGAAAACTAAAAAATGTATTTGTGTCTTTAAGCATGAATACATTCTAAATCATTTGCAAACCAAACAAAACAATAAATTTTTTACTACGATCAACATTTTTCCAATCAAACATACTATATTTGAAATTAATCTCAATCCAAATCCTTTGAAAATTTTCAAAATCAAACAAAAACAATATAATAATCCAAACGCCTCCTTTAGACTACTTTTATTTGTAGTGACCCGATTATGATGAAGAATGAGGAATAGTAATGATTAATGTGAATCAAACATAATGGAAGAACACACAATGTAAATAAAACGGTTTAAACTCAATTAGACTAGAAAGTGTTTATAAAGTGGGTCATGTAATGATTCCTCCCTCTAGACTAAATGTCACACATTCGGGTTCTTACATAAGTGAGAGCTACTTACTTCCTATTTATAGGAAAACCTCAACCCATTACTTCCTATTTATAAAAAATCCTCAACCCATTACACAATCTAAAAGGCTAATCCTACATCACATCCAAGAAGAACTTTGCATCATAACATTCTCACCCTCAAAGTTAGGATTGGATGTACCGACTTCAATATCCAAATGAGCTCCAAGTGATCAATACCAACCCCCCATAAAAGTAACTTAAATCTTCAAATCCGCTTTGAAAAAGAATAACCAAAAAGTTTTGAATACCCATTTCAGTTTTCTCCCCCTTTTTTACTTCCATTCCAAACTAACATATCCATCATTATTTCAATTAGATTTTGGATCTAATAAAAAGGTTGAAAGGTCAATTTTCCATAATCATCTTTCTTGTTCCCATATGAAATCAAAGTATTCCATGTAATAAATCCACCTTTTAACTATAATCCATAATATTATTCTTCATTGACTTTGTACTTGACATCTTCAATTATCACCATCCAAGAATCATAATCCAAACACACCATCTTTCATCAATTAACAAAAATATCACAAGAACTTGGATATTTTTAGAGAGAGAAAATCGAATTTTAATCAAGATCAATGAACTAATTTGATTTTTAGAACCAAAAATACACTCAAAGAAATAAAACTTACAACATGAAGTTTGGTTAATCATTCACCCAATCAAAAATGTCATCATGGATCAATTTCTTGAAAACTTCAAGCACCCGCTGTAAAGACCCAAAAATCAAGGGTAAAATTTTCATTTTTAAATACTGTCAAAACATATATGTCTTTAAATCCAAACATTCCAAAAACATGGTTAATTAAAAACATTCATCAGAGTTCGTCTCAAAATCATATATTGCGGAAACACGGGGGTATGCACTGCGATAAAGCTGAGCCCTTCCTTTCCCAAAAAATGATACTTGAAACCATAAACAAACTGTAAGCACGAAGCTTAGTGAATTCCTCAGAGCATACCCCACACATTCCACATAACCACATAATCTATACTAGCTATAACAGCTACATAAACCATATAAATCATATAATCCATGCATATAAACATATAAGGATGTCGTGAGCTCCCCCTAGGGTCTTCCATTCAATAACATACATAATCAACTAACATATCATATATCACAGAAGTATCATTCATACTACATAACATATACGTAAACATATTAAGATACCGTGGGATCCCCCAAGGTCTTATACCATCGTGTCATGGGCTACTCCACATGGTCTTTACCTAGGAATGCCATGGGCTCCCCCACATGGTCTTATATCCAACTGCCTCGGGCTCCCCCGAGGTCTTCCATGCAAATATCATATAATCACTAGGATACAACTTAGCATAAAGCTAACTATCATACCACATATCTCTACTATAGCTAGTGTACCGCATAGCATAAAATTGGCCAACCTTGGTGCCTTCGACACTTTGGTATGGTGAGAAGACTCACCTGACACTGCTAAAGTCCCACGGATAAAACTCTAGCTACTGGTTCACAGGTTCCCGAACTGTCAATCATCAAAACGACACCCAATTAATAATTAGGTTCCAATACATAACCATAAGTCTACACTTGGGGTAAATGGACCATTTTACCCCTAACCCAACCTGGTTCAAAACCAAGGCCCAACATATGGTCCAATTTTCCAAATTGGGCCCAAACCTCTACATGAACTTATTTTAAAGCCCAACCAATTATTCTAGTCCAAACAATTGGCATTCTGATGGACCAATAGCTAATAATCCTCAAGGCCCAATTATGGCCTAATTTTCCAAATTGGGCCGCCTCTCTAATGGGTATTATCCTAAATCCCAATTATTTCCCTAAGTCCATAAATATGTTCCCAATTGGCCCACAAAGGCACACAACAGCTTAGTCCAGTAAATTGCCCAACAAGCATCCAAACCCAATTAGGGTTTTTCACATAAATGACAATTAGGGTTAAGTGTTCCTACTTAACGCATTAAGGCTTAATCCATTAAGTCCAAACATACAATGAAATTGGGCTTGATTCATAACTTCACTCCAATGGTCCAAAATGCGGGCCCCGATAAGTCCAAACCAATAATCCCAAAATTAGGGTTTTCTAAACCCTAATTAGGGTTTCCAACCCATCAATAGCCCAATAGGCCCAAAACTAAGTCCTTAGATCAATTAGGGCTTCATTAGGCCTACTAGGGTCCCGTAAGTCCCATTAGGTTTTTATAAGGCGGGCACCACCCACTACCACCTCAGGTAGTGGTGATCGACGGTGGTTCATGACGGCGGCCACTACCTCATGGTGGTGGTTACGAGTTTCTTTTATTATTTTTGCAGCGGTTAAAATATTACAAGGAAAAAACCCGAATAACACACACACACACTAATACAAACACACACATCCACACAAGTAATGGCCGGTGGTGGCAACCACCACCTCAAAGTGGTGGTGGTGGCTTTTCCAGCCAAATAAACCCCACACACAATACATACTCGTATAGAAATACACCCCGTGAAGATTAGCACAATACATCAACATAGACACCCGTTGTGAACTACGAACTCAGCCACATCGGTGGCAGGCGACGATCGGAAACACACAGAAGGTGGTCACTTGAGGCTTAAGGTGGCGTCGGTCACAACTAGGCATGGCACTGCTGGAACATATAAGAGATGTGACTGGGTGCGACGACAGTGACACCCATGACATCACCAGTAGCGGCTATGGCGTTTGGATGGCGAAGTAGCGGAGGCAAGGTAATAGTAGGATGGTGGTGCTTTGATTCCTGACTTCTTTTCTCGTCAGAAATGACAGCAATGACAACAACAAGGCAGCACGGGTTTTGGTGGCATCTCGATGTGAGGCAGCAACAAGCGGTCGTTCGGCTCTTCGTCTGCCGGAGAACAAGAGGGAGCGGGTGGTGGGACGCCGGAGACTGAAGAGGATGGCGGCTGTATGAGGCTCTAGGGTTAGGGTTTGGTTGGAGGGTTTATATACCCGTGTCCTACAACTTGTTACCATAATGGTAGGAATGGCCCCTCAGTCTCCCTTTTCTTTCAAACCAAGGCCACAATTTACCATTTTAACCTACCCTCTGAAAACCTTTCCAAATCAAGTCCAAAATGTTACCAATCAGTCCCTGCCTCTATAAATCCTTACATATTAAGTCCTAATAATACCAAACACCCCCTGAATTCTAAAATCCTTTGAGAAACAAGTCCCGAAATTTACACTTTACCCCCCGAATAATCCAAATTATAACATTCGGCTCCCCAAAACCAACAATCCACTAAATAATATGGATTTAGTGTGACTATTCGTTCATCAATTTTATCTATTTATTTATTAAATAAACATAATGTTACAACTCTCCCCCACTTAAATTAGATTTCGTCCTCGAAATCATTCCTTACCATTCCTTACCTGCCCGACAACTTGGACGACATGGTCACAACCACAAGCATACCATAGCCTCTCTAAGGCAACCAAAACTGACCCTGTAGGGTTCTAAAACCCGAAGTTGAACAAATTCCTTGCAGCATGATCGCTTCTACTCCGTCTGAGATCTATAGTCTCAAGATGGTCTGCCACCTTGACGGATCGCCCATATTGAATCATTGCCGAGTTCATTGCACCGGTCTCCCAACTGGCTATTGGTGACTTGGTAAAACATGTGGAAGATATGGTGGCTAACCTATTGACCCATGTTCAAATCTTGGCACTACTCAGCCCTTGTGGCCATGGAGGTTCGCCTGTAGTGACTCCAGGGCATGAGGCAAAGTCTCATGTTTGCAGCGGGGGATTAGTCAGTGCGCGTAAGTTGGACCGGAAACCCTCGTTAGGGAAGTTCCCTTTCCAAAAAAAACTTCTGACATTATTTAGTCCGACCGTAACCAACTTAGTATTGCCCCAACTGACAGCAACTCAACACATGGATCCCAAGTCACTGAATCCACTTTGACCCTTCTTGCTACCCTTTGTTGCTTTTTGGAAGCAGCCTAGACCTCTCTGATCTCACCTTATCTGTCAACTACTCGAAACATCGGACAAATAGTTGATTGCTGGGCCAAAAACACACGTAGCAGTCCCATGCGACCTATGAAAGATACCTAGTCTGACAAAATTGCCCAATCTATACAGCCACTCATGGCTCTTTCGATCTATTTTTCCATCTGATCATGATAAGTTGACAACCTGTCACCATTGAATCTAACGCAAAAGGTGAGTGCTACCAGAATAACCATAGTCTTACATCATACCCGGTCTCCTTCGACCTACTGTCCCCTGATTCAAATTATGTTTTGTCCTACACATAACCTAGCGAATTGGCACACACTGGCCTAAGTCGTCCGAAAATATTCGTGAATGCCACAGCTACCCTATAATCTTTTAACACTCCCCATACTATCAGACTACTAGTGAATGCTACGAATCCCCTGTAGTCTTACAACAGTTTCACCTTACTGACCATGAGTGAATGCTAAGGCTCCACCATAGTCTTACAACACTTTCATCCTAACTAAGCATTAGTGAATGCTACGGCTCCCCCATAGTCTTACAACACTTTCACCCCAACTGACCATTAGCGAATGCTACGACTCCCCCATAGTCTTACAACACTTTAATACCAACTGACCATTAGTGAATGCTACGGCTCCCCCGTATTCTTACAACAATTTCATCCTAACACAACTGCAACCCAATGCCTTACCCGTAATCTATCGATTGAAATGCATACAGAGTCGAGCACGCACTCTACCAAACACCCAAACTGAACTCTATTCATGACTGGAGCACCAACCTGTCTCCCTAAATTATGTTATCAAGCCCTAAAGAAGACGCGATTCACATGACTGGGAGTCTTACCGGAATCCAAACTCGCACAACCCTCAAACCAAATAGCCACTTGGGTTGCTATTTTCCTCGATGAGGATGACAAATTCATCTCAGACTCATACTTGCCCCTTTCCTGAATACTTGTGCAATTCTCCCTCACTTAGACTCAACTAAGTCTTCGCAATGCATGAGATTTGAATGATACCCCATCCTTTTTACTCTCTAATACCCATACTATTGTCAACTTGCTACTTACCCATGCTAGTGTTCCATTACCGAACCAAAACCCAAGGACCACACAACTCTTAAAGATCATACAAACACTTCCCGAATCCCAGTGAAACTAATAATCTTAGATAACTTCAAACAATGCCGCAATTATATCTTGAAATCCAAATAACTGTTGTCCAGGCTAAGCCTCAACAGTAAACCACTTCCTTTAGCGCTTCCAAAAGCCGACCCAAGCATAATGGCTGAGTCACCAATCCTGACCGGAGGCCTTCCGCACCACGTCCCTGAAGAAATTCCAACCATAGACTCGGGTAACATTGAATGCTCCAAGCAGCAAAGAAGGAAGCGACCTTTCACTAACCACCATGTTGTTGGGTTTTGAGCAATCTAACACTTCCTAAGTGTGCATGCAACCCTAATAAACCTTGGATCTATGTTTGTCTAAATACATGCAAAATAATAATTTTTCCAAGGTTCATAACCTATCTAACATGGCATGGGGTACTTTTAAACATAAAAGAATTAGATGAGATTACATACCTTTTGATGATGAGTTTGATTCCTAAGGAGTTTGAGGGCCAAGCACCAATAGTGTGAATGCCTCAAATGGAATCACAAATCAGCACAAACTCTTGGAAAACTTTGAGAGAGTGTATACACACATAGAAAATCGGCCACACACACAAAACCACACTAGTGTCACTAGTGGCTATTTCATGCAACATAAGCATGCTTATATAGTGTACATGATTAGGGTGAAACCCTAATAACCCATGACCTTTCCTTTTCCAAGGATCCATGGGTTAAAAGCTCCATGGATCATCCATGGACTTCCATATAAGCCTAGCCCATTAACAAATGAGTATTAGCCCACACCATATAAAAACAATAGCCCACAATCTAATTAGTCTTCCTTTTAATCTCTAAATTAATTCATAATTAATTTAAGACTAAGACTAATTAAATAACATGACTTCATATTAATATATTATAACTTATAATATATTAATAAACATATGTGTATAACTCTCATAAAATTATCCATAAATAGTTTGGATGAAATGCAACCCAAATGGACCATGCCGGGTCGGGTCAAGTATATACCAAATAAGTTATGGACTTAGACACCTTATCCAATAGACTCCCACTTGGATAAGTCTAATAACTATATTTGCATATGTTACTTCAGGAACCAACCAGCAATCGTAGCTCTCGAAAACTCTGTTGAACTATGAAGCACCATTTTAGATAAGTGATCATATAATCCTCTGTTCTCATGATATCAGCCGGACAAATACATGGAACAACGTCGTACTTATTGTCCAACTGTTTGTTTCCCGATTTCCAATTTGTTTGACAAAGAACTTAATCGAACACATCAATTTAGTTCTAACCGGCCGGTACATAGGTCACAACAAAATCATTGAGGGGCTTAGATATCGCTTCTATTTCTAGAAGGAACAGATAAACTTCGACTCATATGCTTGTTCTACTACTTGTTGAATTGTACACAAAGGCACGTTTTATAACATCAAGTTACTGATGCGTTTACGTGCAATCAATGCACAACCAACTCATAGGTAACAACTCATATCTCTAGGTTTGAAGATTTATATGATATTACCGTCTCACAATCACTCGAGATAAATTCCATGAAGCGATACAAGTGAGCGTGGGTTTATTCCAATACTCATAACTTATGAGCACTCATGAATGTTGTAGCAACCATTGCTATGACTAAACCCATTTAGCCATCTACAAACTCGATTCATGACAGTCTTGATTCATACCTACTTCCAACATATGAACGACTGTGGAGTGTTTAAATAACTTAGTCATTCGGAAAGAATAACCTAGCTATTTTGGAAGTCAAAACATGCAAAGTAAAACACAATAATAATCGAATCCAATATGGTCTCAGAACCCTTTTGAATATAAATAGAACCACCTTTTATTTATCACCATATTGATTACACATTATTCATTGTATAATGTTTCAAACAATCAACTTAAGACTTGAATAAAAACAACAGTCGTCCCATGCTCCTAGCATGTAAACTTTGTTTTTCTAAACAATAGTTATGCCATACTCCAAGTATTCACACTATGTTTGTCTATGATCCTTTCATTGTGATGTAGATCAATTGAACATGATTCCAATGATACTCATTTCACAATCCCAAATCCATATTGTAAATGTGAGAATCCCCAATTCCTATCATTTACTAAAAAAAAATCTGTTAGATTTTAAACTTTTATGCAATGTTCCTCTTGTAATGATTATGCACAAAGTCACCAAAACCTTGTCACCAGTCATTACAGAGTATTCCAAAGAAGGTCAACTTCTATGGAACGGAAGTCTCATATTCAAAGTACATTGCTTTGAACATCCTTCTTGCATTAAGGTTTTCTAATCTTACATAGATCGAATAACTTCCACCTATGGAGACATTTCCATAGTCCCATTTTGACTATCACTTCCGAACAAGAGTTACTTCTTTTCAGAACGTGTCAATACGGTCCTTTCCGACAACTTACATCATACTTCCAACTTTCCCTGAGCAACCAATCTTTGGCGAACCTCAGATTTGTCCTCGACAATTGCTTAATCACTTTAGTCATATCCAGTTCTAGACTTTTCCCTTCTCAATGCCTTAATCATTTGGAAAATTTAGAAAAGACGAATATTATAGCACATGCAATCAATCCTATATCCGAAGCATATGGGACACGATTCATGATGTTTGACATAAAGACATGATACTAGACCAGTCTTTTGCTACAATGTTTTTTATTTGCCATGTTTTCAAAATTTAACTATGAAGAGGGATGCTGTAATCATAATCGAATTTTGAAAACGCAATATATATAGAATTTCTTCAAGTTGAACCATTCCAACATGAAATTCATATATATATTCTTGAATAAAGATGATTAAAATCTCAATCTAAGCTTTAGAATTGAAATGAAGTATAATTTCCTCTCCCTTAATTATAGCAAAACAACTTTTCAACCCTGCAACTTCACGAATTAAAACTTTGTTTTCTATAATTAACATTGCTAACTTGCAACACTAAACGTAATAATCATGCTCCCACTAACATGATGATTATCATCATAATACTTATGCTCCCACTAGCTCTGACATATTTCCAGAAATTTGCTGGACTTCTGAAATTTAGATTCATACACCCTTTCTTAGATAGCTCACATGTGTGTCTAAACAATTTTCAGAAACTATGAAAAGGGATGCCGTAATCATAGTCTCAATTTCTTAGACCTTTGCCATTTCTCACAAGTCCATGTTAGTGTGCCGGTTAACCACACACGCTCCACTAACGACTTTTGAAAATGCAAATAACACAATTGATATCTACGTAAAATCTACTTAGTGAAAGCGTTTCCTCACCATCATTTTCATGAATCGGAGAGAAACCTTATGACACTTAGATTTTATAGTGTATGAGTTCCTATCCATGTGAATTTGTCAAAACCATAATCACAAGATAAGATTAGTGACAAATTCAGCCTTACATGGATTAAACTTGTTCAATCTTAGTTTCTTGTCACCTTGGTAGCACAAGGCCCACCAATTCTTCCAAGTCGAACTCTGATAACTCACATGCAAATTCAACTTATTTGAAGTAGGTACAGAAACAAGAATTATGTCAACACGATAGGTTGCAAACCTTAAGTTGTGTGCTAGTGATAAATTACAGGTTTTAATCTTGATTAACTCTTGAAACTCTTTCAGTATCTTTAAGGCTCCCACTGTCCCCTTGACATATAAGTTTCCACAGTCAAGAACCATTCCTTGACAAAACAAATATTCAAGGGATAGTGCGGATTCTTATCAAGACTAACACTTCACACAATTAGTCTTAGTTGGTCTTTGTCTCATCCAAGACATCACAACTTACCAATCTCAAATGTACAAGAGTAGAAAACATTTTACTCTTACATTTGACTAGTGTTAATAAATCTTCCTTTATGTCACTCAATGTTACAATCTTGGAGTATGACTCTAAGAATTGTTTTGGAACGAAGTATGAGTCATCTTCTTGATTTTAATCAATCCAAAAATTCATGACCTCTCTTCTTAGCCATAACAATGCACTAAGACGTCCTTAGAGTATGAATTTGTGATATGGTTTCATAATCATTAAGATGATCATGAAATATGATACTAAAGTACTCTCCCATCCTTTCAGATTTGAGAAACTTTTATCTTTCTGCCTAATTTGATTCTTCTCATTTGTTTTGTCATACATTGTAACCTTTCCAATGTTACAGAATTATACTTAACCTCATAAGTATAATCATATTTACTAATCTTTAGTTAATCATGACAAATCAATCTTTGTGGTGGACCTTGACCAGCGCACACCCAGTGTACCTAATTCCTTAGTCCTTTAATTGACTCACATATACATGTGATCAAAGAATTAGTCTTAATTTTCAAAGATGAAAATTCTCATTCATCATACAATACAACTTGTATGATTCCAAGTTTCTGTCCAATTGAAATTTGGGTGATGAAAAACTTTCTTCATTTGGTAAATTCAGACACTACCACAAATAAAAGAATCAAATCCACTTTCCAATATTGCTATTACTGGAAACATATAAGCAACAATTTTCCACAGATGCCATTGTAAGGATATTTTTTAAAATAAATAAAATTAAAACCCTTTTTTTTTCTTTTTTTTTTAAAACTTTGCGGAAAAACTTATCCTTACAATCCACATGAAAACCTTGTTGTTATCTATTCATAAGCAATATATTATAACTCTTAAGCAACAGCTCAAAATTCTGATTGCCGAACCATGCGATCGAAACCCACCTTTGCAATCAGAATTAACATATACATACTTTAAGCTTCCTATCTTTTCTTTGATTCTTAAGAACATCAGCATGTGACCCATTCACATTATGTAATAAGAATCTCCAAATAGGAACTTAATAGAGTTAGACAGTGGACTTTACCCGAAGTAGAGTCAAACCTCTTGACTTGATCAACCTTATGACCTTTCAGGTGAATAGGGCAGCTTCGCAACCAATGCCCCTTCCTTTGGCAACAAAACACATGGACCCTTTGGTAATGGCACATGAGACTATCTCAGAATTTGCCTTTCTCTTTACTATTTGGTCAACCGAGTTGACTATAGCCGATCCCTTTCCATTGGGAAGAGAAATCCTTTTCTAGGTATCCAATGCTACCATTGTCAATGTCCATGTAGACTTGGGTAGTTGTTCTTTTAATCAAATTTGCTTTACTGGTGTTCCAAATCATTGCTGATTCCACAACACCAAGCAAATAGATAACATCATGGAGCGTCATGTCATAGTCTGGCTCATAGTAGTCCCAAAGAGACTCACTATGTTACTAAGAAAGTGATTGAACATCCAACTTTCACGAGACTTTGACACCCAACTCTCCCGGCTTGTCAATATGTGACTTTATCTCCAAGGTGTGAGCACACATAGACTATGCTTGCCAATAGGGATTGAGTGTGACAACCCGATATTTCAAATCTTTGTAATGGCCTAAAAAGTCAAGTATTGTAACCACTTTTGAGTTAATAAAATTAAATTTGATAATAAAATGTCCAAAAAGTTCTATTTAAATTCCCTCTATGTTTAAATGTCATTAAACCATGATCGTACGTAAAAAGAACGCCCAAATCCGACTTCGTATATTGAAGTTAAGATTTTTCCAAGTTCGGCTTAGCAGCAGACAGCTAAAAACTCGAATCGGAGATCGAGCGACTTTTGGCCGGAATGACCTAAGCGAGAATCGAAGGTCTCGACAATGGTATTTCAGCGATGAAAAGTCTAGCAAAAACCGACGTCAGATAAAGAAGTTATGAATTTTTAAAGAAATTCCTTAATCACGTCATTTTATAATTAAATAATAAAAATAATTTCGGAATTTGCCAACGGTGTCTAAACAAAAGTTGTATAGCGTAGTCTCACCTACGCGTGGATATAAAGACCATCGAAAACGGAGTTCGTATAAAGAAGATATGATTTTTTGAAGTTTATTAAATAAATTATGTATAAATTTAATTCAAAAATCTGGTAATATCCGAAAGAGGAGTCAGCGTCCTCATCTGAGTTACGCGCTGCGTAACCCTGTACGCCCGGCGTACCCGAGGGCCTTGGTCTCGGTCCGTCCACGTCGCCCTTATGCGAAGCTACCCGATCCGTCCCATCCGAAGCCGAGGCAGTCGAGGACTCGGTCATGCATGACGTACGAGTATGCGCTGCGTACGACCGTACGCCCCGCGTACCGAGGCTTCTCAGACCCCCTATAAATAGAAATGCGAGGGTTCCGGAAAAATCACCCCATTTCTCTCATTTCTCTCACGATCTTGCCTCGTTTTCCGTGCCCGCACTACCCCGAAGCTCTGGTCTTTTTGCTCAAGTCCCGAGGGTCGATTTTACTCTCGAGGTTCCTGAGAATCCCGAGAAAAATCCGTTTCCTAAGACGAAACTCTGCCCGGTTTTCCATCTCGCTATCTTCAAACTTTCAAGTGAGTTCATACCCCTTAATTAACCATTTTAAGATATTCTAAATGCTTTTATATGCTTTCAAGGGGGGGGGGGGGGGGATACAAGTAAAACACACGAGTATTATCGTGTGTTACATAAAGAATTATTTTATATGCTTTTATATATCCAAATCACATGTGATTTATAAACTTTATAGGAAACTTTCGTATATAAAATATGTTACAATAGAATTCTATCTTTTGAAATATAAATTGTTGTAATGCATGTATAAACTAAACATTTTCTTAGATTTTATGTATACTTGTCTATCTTAGGCTCTACAAAAATCTATACTTTTATAACAAGTGATTCCTTTTCTAGGTATTTCTAAACAAACGAGACACACTTTTAGAAAACTATAATAGGTATAGTTTTACAAGGATATTGCTAACTTTTACATACTAGAAACTTGATTTTCAAGAAGTCACTTTCATATACAAGAACAAACGAACATTTTAACACGTAAATCTGTTTTTATACCACGGTTTTGTGAGACATAAACTTCACGTACGTTCGAGTACACATTTCAAGTCCTGTATTATATACCAGATTCCCTTGGAGGGGGAGCATGGTGTTTGTGTATAGATCTATACGGGCTTGACAACCCGCGCCCTGATTGTTAACTACAGTCCACCGTTTGGGGTGACAAACGTCATAACATTCCAACGCCTGAAGAACGTTGTGTATAGGCATTCCGAGTCAATAGTATGGTTATAAAACTCACATGGGGTATTAAAAATGCATTGATTTACAAGGTTTTCAAACACATTGGTTATTTCACACTTACATACATTTTAGAAACAAACATTTGTCTTGAGAGAATGCTACTTTTATACTAGTAGAAAATATAGGATTTTCTAAACACAAACAAACAAGGACAAAACATTTCATTTCATACAAACATTGTCATTTAAATACTTATGAAACTCACCAGCTTAAATGCTGATCTACTCTTTCAAAATTACTTGTATGTCCCAAGAAATCAGTAATTTCAGGTATCATTATGCTTTTGATGAAGGGATGCTGCGGCACCAGTTTAATCTCATATTTTGACATCATATTGTAATTGGTTTTGAACATGTAACTTTTTGACAAATGTAAACTTTCAATTATATATATGATGGTTGTATTGCTTTCTTTACTATGTATTCTATTGTTACGCTACCACATGAAGTCATCCGCCCCCGAACGTTTCCGCCGTTTAGGTTTGGGGTGTGACATTGAGTGACTTTAAACTTTTCAAGAACTTGTGGGTGAGGGAGAATAATTGGAGGAGGTGGAGGAAGTGAATCATGATGTTGAGGGACACCATCTTCAAGAGATTTGGGAAGATCATAGTTGTCTGAACCAGACATCTATAATGGGAGAAAATCAAGTTAGTTGATTCAAAGTCCTTAATATAACACCCAATATGAAATATTAAGGCTAGGACCCAACACAATATTTTATAATTTGGAAGAGGGATGCCTTAATCCAAGCTATAAAATATTTGAAGGTAGGCGAATGACGATTCACCAATTTCCACCATGAAAAACGAAATAATTTATTAGGTTTTAATTGGATTTGAAATTCCTAGATCTTTTGAGATTCATTGAACTTTTCAATGGCATGTTTCAATCTCGAGTGTGCCCTCTCAAATTTTGTGACTGGGATGCCGAGGATCACAAAACAAGGTGTGAATAACCATACCAATTCACTTGGTACCCTTAACATTATCACCTAATCAATGTGCCGGTTAACCACACACGCTCCATTGATCTATGACAAACATTAATTCACCCTTCGTGATCCTTACTAGTCCAAGTTAGTGTGCCGGTTAACCACACACGCTCCACCAACGACTTGGTAAGGTACAAAGTGTGAATTCCATGGGCTAGCACCAAATTCACATTTTTCCTAAAGTAACTAAGATTGGGAATTAAATAAAACATATTTAGTTACTTCATAATAATCATTATACTTTTAATGAGGATTTAAAGTCATTGTCCTACCCGTTCGGCTAACGACCCTCCACCAGTCAAGCAAGCGGTGGGTGAGAGTGGACACCCATTAAGTTGTCATTTTATAGGCAACAACCTTATACCCACCTTATAGACCGGCTTCGTGAATGAGGCCTACTAACGGTAAAACGACTTGTTCTTATACATATATATAATAATTAACCATTAATCTTATAATAGTATAAGGGTAGAATTTTAACTTTTAAAACTTCTAGGGTATGGAATTAAAGTTTGTGTGAGACTTTACAAATTCCAAAACTTGAGGGCAAGTTTTGAACAATTCATAAACTTTTGGATATTCATAACTTATGAGTTTTAATTAAGTGTTTAATACTTTTAATGAAGAGTCTCTTGGAAATCCATAACTTGAGGACAAGTTATGAAGTCCATAAAAGCATTTATTAGAAAAACTCTTCAAAAGTGTAACTTATGACTTCTTAAAAAAACATTTAAAAGAAAAAACTTTTGGAATTCCATAACTTGAGGACAAATTATGAATTCCATTGAAACACATTAAGATCAAGAATTAACTAACAAACAATTTGCAAATAATTCCTATGATCTAACAAAACTCATATGAACATGAACATCCACATCAACAATTTCAAGAATCATATGAACACATATAAACTTGAAATTTTGATTATAACTTTGAAATTGGTCCACCATCATCATTACCACATCAAAAACAGGTTTTATGAGTCCAAAACAGTTTAAGATAATGATTCTAGACCAATTCCAACACCAAAACTCGAAAATCTGCACTCAGGCCTGCCAACTCGTCGAGTGCATGAACTGACTCGGCGAGTTGGTTGAATATACACATGGACTCGGCGACTACCATGAATGGACTCAGCGAGTCTGCTGTGCAGAATGCAGTTTTTCGACATTTTTCAGGAATTTGCATCAAGTATTCAAGAAAACAAGCCTAGGCTCTGATACCACTGTTGGGTTTTGAGCAATCTAACACTTCCTAAGTGTGCATGCAACCCTAATAAACCTTGGATCTATGTTTGTCTAAATACATGCAAAATAATAATTTTTCCAAGGTTCATAACCTATCTAACATGGCATGCGGTACTTTTAAACATAAAAGAATTAGATGAGATTACATACCTTTTGATGATGAGTTTGATTCCTAAGGAGTTTGAGGGCCAAGCACCAATAGTGTGAATGCCTCAAATGGAATCACAAATCAGCACAAACTCTTGGAAAACTTTGAGAGAGTGTATACACACATAGAAAATCGGCCACACACACAAAACCACACTAGTGTCACTAGTGGCTATTTCATGCAACATAAGCATGCTTATATAGTGTACATGATTAGGGTGAAACCCTAATAACCCATGACCTTTCCTTTTCCAAGGATCCATGGGTTAAAAGCTCCATGGATCATCCATGGACTTCCATATAAGCCTAGCCCATTAACAAATGAGTATTAGCCCACACCATATAAAAACAATAGCCCACAATCTAATTAGTCTTCCTTTTAATCTCTAAATTAATTCATAATTAATTTAAGACTAAGACTAATTAAATAACATGACTTCATATTAATATATTATAACTTATAATATATTAATAAACATATGTGTATAACTCTCATAAAATTATCCATAAATAGTTTGGATGAAATGCAACCCAAATGGACCATGCCGGGTCGGGTCAAGTATATACCAAATAAGTTATGGACTTAGAGACCTTATCCAACACATGTAACTCATGATATGCAAATGGAATATGACCATGTTTGAAGGCATAATCCAAACACAAGCAAGGAAACAAACCCAAAGATACACTTACTAAAACCCTTGAAATGAAAAACTCCCTCGTGCAGTTTCCCGCAAGAACTGCACTGAATCCGGCCCTACGGGCCTCTCACAAGCTGACTCGAGCTCTTGGGTCTCTTTCGAGGACCCTCCAATATAGGCATCTGATCTGGTCCCCTCTTCCCAATGCGCTCCAAATCAATCCTTGCTCTTGAGCTCTAGAAATCATATCATTCAGGGTCTCGCACCCTCGCACACTCACCAGCTTAATCGTCCATGGACGAACTGCAGTAGCTGAAGCAATCTCTTCCCTAAGTCAGGTTAAAACTACCCCAAGACATAGTCTCCAAACCTGAAAGTGCAATAAAACGCACAATCGATCCGTGCCGTTTGATACAAGAGATCCACGACGAACTCAAAACCTTGGCAAGCCTTCCTGAAAGGTTGTAAGCACTCTAACAACCTTAAGGTGCATATACAACCCTAAATGCTTTGGATCTATGTTTTCTATAATTATACATGTAATTTGATTTTTCCAAAGCATTACCCTAACTAGTCTACAAAACTTTCATACTTGTATAATAAAACTAGTTAGATAACATACCTTTCCTATAACTTGTTACTTAGAGATTTAAGTGCCTAGCACCAATAATGTGAATGCCTCAAATGGAACCACAAATCACCACTAACGATTGGAAGACTTGAGAGAGAGTATCTTTGCTCACAAAATCGGTTATGCTCTTGCACAAACACACTAGTGCCGATTTTAGTAGCTAGATGAGTTCTTATATAGTAGTGCATGATTAGGGTTACATCCATGTAAACCCTAATACCCATGACCTTTCATATTACTTAGGATCCATGGGTTAAAACCTCCATGGACTATCCATGGACTTCCATAATGGTTTAGCCAATCCTAAATAACCTTTGGCCCAATCTATAAGAATGTATATTTAATTAGTCTCTTTTTAATCACTAAATTAGTTCCAAATTAATTCTTGACCAATGCTAATAATATGATTTCACATAAATATATTAGAACTTATAATATATTAATAAATCATAAATATCCTCTTCTCAAAAGTCCATCCTTAGAAATTGTTCCGGTGAAATGCAACCCAAATGGACCATGCTAAATCGGGTCAAGTACATACCAAATATAGTTATGGACTTAGACACCTTATCCAATAGTCTCCCACTTGGATAAGTCTAATAACTATAGTTGCAAGTACGACTTCAGGAACCGACCAACAATCGTAGCTCTTAATACTCTGTTGAACTAATACGCGCCATTTTAGACAAGTGATCATACATTCCTCTGTTCTCAAGATATCAACCGGACAAATACATGGAACAACATCATACTTAATGTCCAACGGTTTATTTCTCAATTTCTGATTTGCTTGACATAGAACTTAATCGAACACATCAATTCAATTCTGACCGGGCCCGACACATAAGTCAAAACAAAATCATCCAAGGGCCCAAGATATCGCTTTTAATCCTCCGAGGACTAAAATGAACATATAAACTTCGACTCATATGCTTGTACTAACTATTCGCCAAATCATACACAGTAGCACGTTTTATGACATCAAGTTACTGATGTGTTTTCATAATATCAATGCAAAACCAACTCAAAGTCAAGAACTCATATCTCCTTGTTTGAAGACATATATGATATTATCATTTCACGATCACTCGAGATAAATTCCAAGTAGTGATACAAGTGAGCGTGGGTTTAATCCATTACTCAGAACTTATGAGCACTCATGATTGTTGTAGCAACTTTTGCTATATCTAAACACTTCAGACATCTACAAGCCCAAATCATGACAATCTTGCTTCAATACCTACTTCCAAAGTATGATCGACTATGGATAGTTTGAATAATCTTGTTATCCTGGAAGTCAAAACATGTAAAATTGAAATAATAGTAAACAATTGACACAAGATAGTAACTTTACTCATAAATAAACAACAAGTTTTATTTAATTATCAAGTGTCAATTACATTTTATCTATTACAAGTTTCAGAAATAGCTATCTAATCATTAAAACTAATACCGTCCTTCAGCCCGATGCGCCTCGCATGCTGCAAATGCTTAACCCTACTCAGTCAATTCTTGAGGGGATCTGTTGGGTTCTCTTATGACGATGCCCTCTTTGCTACAAGGAGTCCTTCTTCTATATTGTGGCTTATGAAGTGATATTTCCTGTCAATGTGCCTGTATCTTCCATGATCCCTTGGTTCCTTGTCTAAAGCAACCACACTATCGCTTAGGGATGAGCATAGGCGGGTACCCACCTCATTTGGCGAGAACCGTAATCGGCGGTTCCTAGAAAGTTTGAACCGGAACCGGAACCACTCTAGGCAATTCTTAAATGTTTGGAACCAGTCCCAGAACCGGCGGTTCCGGTTCCGGGAGCGAGTAACCCGGTTGCATTTATTTTGTTAACTTTTGTCTACAAAACCGCAATTTAGTTCGATCCAAATCAAATCAATTCGGACCAAAGACGAACAAAATCGGACCAATATATTCTAAACCAGTCTAAGTAACACACATTTATATGAAATTATATATATATATATATATATATATATATATATATATATATATATATATATATATATATATATATATATATAGTCGGGTAGCGGTTCCGTAAAAACGAGAACTGGAACCGGAACTGCTTAAGGCGGTTCCATAACTTGAGGAACTAGAACCAGAATCGCTCAAGGCAGTTCCAATTCCAAAACAGGCAGTTCCGAGGCGGTTCTGGTACCAAAACGGGTACCCGGTTCCGATGCTCATCTCTACTATCGCTGTCACAGAAAATCTCCATAGGCTCCTTTGTAGCTGGCACAACTCCAAGGTCTCCAATGAAGTTTTTCAGCCATATCACCTCCTTTGCTGCTTCGCTTGCTGCTATGTACTTTGATTCGCACGTTGAATCAACTACAGTCTCATGCTTGAAACTTTTCCAAGTAACTGCTCCTCCATTCAGGGTAAATACCCAGCCCGACTGAGAGCAAAAATTATATCTATCAGTCTGAAAGCTAGCGTCACTATACCCCGTCACTCTCACCGAGGATAAGAAACTAGTCCTTAGTCCTTCGTAGGTACTTGAGAATATTCTATAACGTAGTCCAGTGAGCCTTACCAGGGTTCCACTGATATCTGCTGACCATGCTCAAAGAAAAGGCCACATCAGGGCGAGTACAAGTTGTTGCATACATGATCGAGCCAACCGCGGAAGCATATGGAAATCCACTCATCTCAGTTATCTCAGTCTCTATACTCGGACTCTGAGTCTTACTCAGTTTGGCACTACTTTGGATCGGTAAGTCACCTTTCTTGGAATTCTACATGTTGAACCTTTTCAACAATTTGTCCAAGTAGATACTTTGACTAAGTCCAATTAGTCTCTTACTCCTATCTCTCAGTATCCTTATCCCTAGGACATATGCAACTTCTCCAAGGTCCTTCATAACGAAACACTTCCCAAGCTAAAATTTCACCTCCTGCAAGGTTAGGATGTCATTTCCTATGAGCAGTATGTCATCCATATATAGTACTAAAAAGCAAAATATACACCCACTAGCTCTGACATATACACATGACTCATCCTCGCTTTTCGAAAAACCAAACTCTTTGTTTCAATCCATATATAGATTTCTCAAGCCTACACACTCTATTAGGGTACTTTAAATTGACAAAACCCTCTGGCTGACTCATGTAAACACCCTCAGCCAACTTTCCATTAAGGAAAGCGTTTTTTACATCCATTTTCCATATTTCATAGTCATGAAATGCAGCTATGGCTAGCGTAACCCTAATAGATTTAACCTTTGCTACTAGTGAGAAGGTATCATCATAGTCAACTCCAGGAGTTTGAGTAAACTCCTTTGTAACCAGTCACGCTTTATAAGTGTGTACTTTCCCATCATGTAGGTCTTCTTCTTGAAGATCCATTTGCACTCGACTGTCTTACGACCCAGTTCATTCTCAATCAAGTTCCAAACTTGATTGTCATACATGGATTAAATCTCACTGTCCATAGCCTCTTTCCACTTTGAAGACTTAGGGCCTTCGATGGCTTCCTTGTAGTTGTTAAGTTCATCCAAATTTACCAGTGTGCTATCATTGATAAATGTATCAGCTTTTATAATAATATGGAAACCATAAAACTCAGTGTGTATTTCTAACTCTACTGGAACACCTCATAGGTACATATTCATCAATTGGTTCAACAGGAGTTTCCTCCTCAGGTTGATCGCTAGTGTTTGAGGTTCCTTCACCGCTTGACTCTTGAAGCTCTTAAAGGTCAATTTTACTCCCACTATTTCCTTGGCCTATGAATTCTCTCTCACGAAATGCTCCTCTCCTCGCAACAAAGACAACATTGTCACTCGGTCTGTAGAAGAGATATCTAAAGGATTTCTATGGGTAGCCAATGAAAATACACCGCTCACTATGTGGTTCGAGCTTTTCATGAGTCTCGCATCTCATGAAAGCCTCGCAACCCCAAACCTTGATGTGTGCGAACGAGGGAACCATCCCTGTCCACATCTCGTGAGGTGTTTTGGCGCCCTTCTTAGTTGGGACTAGATTAAGGATATGGGTGGCAGTCTCTAAGGTATACCTCCAAAGTGAGATAGGCAACGAAGATCGAATCATCATGGAACGAACCATGTCTAACAAGGTTCGATTGTGCCTCTCTGCCACACCATTAAGCTGTGGTGTCCTAGGAGGTGTTAATTATGAAACAATTCCACATTCCTTAAGATAGTCAAGGAAATTGATACTAAGATACTCTCTACCTCGATCAGATCGGAGCATCTTTATCTTCCTGCCCAGTTGATTCTCCACTTCCTACTTAAACTCTTTGAATCTTTCAAAGGTTTCTGACTTATGCTTGATTAAGTAGACATAGCCATATCTACTATACTCATCAGTAAGAGTCACATAGAAGCGGTTAGCATCCCTTGTGGCAGTTTTGAAAGGTCCACACACATCTGTGTGTATGAGTTCCAACAAACCTTCACCCCTCTCACAAGTACCTATGAAAGGTGACTTAGTCATCTTTCCAATCAAACAAGATTCGCAACTATCATCTGACTTTAAGTCAAAAGACTCCAAGACTCCAGCCTTTTGGAGTTGGCCTATGCGCTTCTTGTTGACATGTCCAAGACGACAATGCCACAAGGATGCTTTATCCAAACTAGTGGAAGAATCAATATACAATACATTATTTCCTAAGTTGTCTACAACCAACATAGTTTCATATACACCATTACAAGGAAATGCTTTAAAATAAAATACATCATTATAAAAAGCATTAATAGCACCACTTTCATTATCAAACAAAAACCTAAAACCTTGTTTGTACAAAAAATGAAAGGAAATAATATTCCTCGCCATTTTAGACGAGTAACAACAATTATTCAAATCTAATTTTAACCCACTACAAAGAAATAATGAATAAAATCCAATTTTGGTGACATGTGAAGCTTTCCTATTCCTCATGATTAATTTTATCTTCATATGCTCCACATCCTTACTTCTTTTTAGTCCCTGCAAATCAGAACAAATGTGAATTCCACAACCTATATCAAGGACCCAATAATTAGTATGTGGTGAGTTATTAGATAATATAGTGTAAATACCTGAATGGGTGGGTTTTACATTCTCATCCTTAACATCCTGCAAGTACTTGGGGCAGCTTCGCTTCCAATACCCCTTTTCATGACAATAGAAGCACTCTGCTTCTTTTGGGTTGGTGGAGAGAGTAGCAGGACTAACTTTAGTTCTACTAGAAGAGGACCCATCAAGAGCCTTTCCCTTGTGACTCTTGGAAGGGGTCTTCCTCTTCTTCCCTTTTCCTTGCCTGATTTCCAGAACTGGGGCAATAGTAGGAGTGGTAACAACATTCTCACCTTTAAGACTACTTTCAGCAGTCCTCAAAAGTCCCTGAAGCTTGCTGAGGGTGACTTCCTCCTTGTTCATATGATAAGTCATACAAAAGTGATCATAACAGGGAGGCATAAAATATAGAATAATATCTATGGCCAGCTCCTCGTCGAAGTTCACATTCAACTTCAGCAGACGGTCCATAAACCTTTGCATTTTATGTAAGCGGTCCGTGATGGACTCTCCATCCTTCATTTTAGTTTTTATCATGGAGGTGATGATTTCATACCTCTCTTGACGAGCAATCTGATGGTATCTTTCCATCAGATCTTGGTGCATCTCATAAGGGTAGAAATCCTCATAGGACTTTTGGAGTTCTGTTGTCATAGTTTCCAACATGATACATGACAACTTAGTGGCATCCTTCTCATGGGTAGTATACTCAACAATCTCCTCAGGAGTAGCAGAAGACTCATCAATGACCTTAAGCTCCTTGTCTAGGACATATTCCTTGTACTCATAGCGAGTGACCATCCTAACGTTCCTAATCTAATCATTGAAATTAGTACCATCGAAGATGACTCTCCCACAAAGGTTCATGAGAGAGAAGGAGCCAGTAGGGTTTGAGCCAGAAGAATTGTTGGAAGACATCTGAAAAAGAAGAGAACAAAGTTTAGATTAGACAATAGTACTTAATATAACACCCAAATGAAATATTAAGGCTAAGACCCAACACAATATTTTACAATTTGGAAGAGGGATGCCGTAATCCAAGTTGTAAAATATTTGAAGGTAGGTAAATGATGATTTACCAATTTCCACCATGAAAAATTAAATTGATTATTAGGTTTTAGTTGAATTGAAATTCCTAGATTCTTTTGAGATTCATTGAACTTTTCAATGGTATGTTGAAATCTCAATTATGCCCTTCAAGTTTGTGACTGGGATACCGAGGATCACAAACAAGGAGTGAATAACCATGCAAATATACTTGGTAATCTTAATGTCATTTATCACATAATTGATGTGCCAGTTAACCACACATGCTCCATCGATCTATGACAAACATTAAGCCACCCTTTGCCACCCTTACTAGTCCATGTTAGTGTGCTGGTTAACCACACATGCTCCACTAACGACTTGGTAAGGTGCAAAGTGTAATTTCATGGGTTAGCATCAATTTCACATTTTCCTAAAGTAACTAAGACTGATAATTTATAAAACATTTAGTTACTTTATAATTATCATTATACTTAATGAAAGTTAGCTTCCTATCCTACCCGTTCGGCTAACAACCCTCCACCAATCAAGGAAGCCATGAGTGAGAATGGACACCCATTAAACTGCCATTTTATAGGTAGTAACCTTATACCCCCTTATTGATCGGCTTCGTGAATGAGGCCTACTAACGGTAAGATTGACTTGTTCTTATACATATATATATATATATATATATATATATATATATATATATATATATATATATTAAACTTATAATATTATAATAGTATAAGGGTTGAATTTTAAACTTTTAAAATTTTAGGGTTTGGAATTCAAGTATTAATGTGTGTGACTTTACAAATTCCAAAATTTGAGGGCATGTTTTGAAACTCTTCAAAACTTTTCATCTCCATAACATATGAGTTTAATGGCCTTTTAAAATGAGACTCTTCATTTTCTATAACCTACGAGTTTAATGACTCTTTTAAAGAAAAGAATTTTGGAATTCCATAACATGAGGACAAATTATCGAGTCCATTAAAATCATTAAAATCATTATTTTAAGTAACACGATAATCAAATAATTCATACATGGTTCAATTAAACTCATATGATCAAGATAATTCAAATCAAACAAATTTCATGAAATTAGCCTAATCATATAAACTAATACAAAACATGAAACTTTAACAATTATCTTTGAAATTGGATAAGCAAAATCATTACCACATCAAAAATAGGTTTATTTGTTCAAAAACAGTTTAGTTAATGATTCTAGTCTAATTCCAGCTTTAAAAATCGAAAATATGCATTCTAGAGCACCAACTCGTCGAGTGCATGAACTGAGTTGGTGAGTTGGTCAGTTTAAAGGAGTGACTCAGCGAGTCTGTCAGTGGACTCGGCGAGTCCACTGTCCAGAAAGCAGAAAATCGATTTTTTCAAGCTTCGAAAACAAGTAGCATCAAGTATAATGGAAAACAATCCTAGTCTCTGATACCACTGATGGGTTTAAGCACTCTAACAACCTCAAGGTGCACATACAACCCTAAATGATTTGGATCTATGTTTTCTCTAATTATACATGCAATTTGATTTTACCAAAGCATTACCCTAACTAGCATACAAAACTTTCATACTTGTATAATAAAACTAGTTAGATAACATACCTTTCTTGTAGCTTGTTACTTGGAACTTTAAGATCCTAGCACCAATAATGTGAATGCCTCAAATGGAACCACAAATCAACACTAACAATTGGAAGACTTGAGAGAGTATCTTTGCTCACAAAATCGGTTATGCTCTTGCACACACACACACACTAGTGCCGATTTTAGTATCTAAAGGAGTTCTTATATAGTGTGGCATGATTAGGGTTACATCCATGTAAACCCTAATACCCATGACCTTTCATATTACTTAGGATCCATGGGTAAAAACCTCCATGGACTATCCACGGACTACCATAATGGTTTAGCCCATCCTGAATAATCTTTGGCTCACTCTATAAGAATCCATATTTAGTTAGTCTCCTTTTGATCACTGAATTAATTCCAAATTAATTCTTGAACAATGCTGATAATATGATTTCACATAAATATATTAGAACTGATAATATATTAATAAATCATAAATATCTTTTTCTCAAAAGTCCATCGTTACAAATTGTTTCGGTGAAATGTAACCTAAATGGACCATGCTAAATTGAGTCAAGTACATACCAAATATAGTTGAGTAAATTACACGAAAGGTCCCTATGGTTTGGGGTAATTTTCACGTTTGGTCCCTAACTTATTTTTTTTTAACTCGGAAGGTCCCTACTATTTGTTTTTGCTACGCACTTGGTCCCTATTGTTTGTTTTTGTTACGTGTTTGGTCCCTGTCTTACCTAAAAATACTATTATTAAAATAGGAAAAAATTGTAAGGTAGGTAAGATAAGGTGAGGGGGCAAGGTTGAGGGTATGTTTATTTAAATAAATTAAAAAAATAATGGGAAAAATAGTATTTTTAGGTAAGACAGGGACCAAACGCGTAGCAAAAAAAATTGTAGGGACCTTCCGAGTTAAAAAAATAAGTTAGAGACTAAGCGCGCAAATTATGCTAAACCATAGGGACCATTCGTGTAATTTACTCAATATAGTTATGGACTTAGACAACTTATCCAACACTTCCACCAACTGGCTCACCACCGGAGCCGGGACCAAACCCTGGTCCTCCCTTATGTGTGCTCATCCTCTTCTGGCAAAGCATCTATTCCCACCGTCATAGCACAACCAATAATTCTCTTTCCCATAAGCTTCTTAGATCCTCCAAGACTCTCACCAATTTGAGTATGGATCCTGTGCTTTTAATAGTATGGCCCCATACTATCTTCCACACCTATCCATGCTTTCCTCAACAATCCTCCCGAATCCTCTAAGTCGCCTACCCCATTGATGCACCGAATATCCGATAAACAGCGACATGACACTCACCGAAGCAACTCCTAGGCTCTCCCTATAGGTTCCCAACCTCACCGAACCATCCTACTAACTCACTGGAGGATGTCCTAGACTTTCTTAGGTTCCCAACCTCTCCTTGCCATCAACTGCTGATGAACTCCCCATCATCCACCTCTTGGATATCGCCATATCCACTTAGTAGCTGACTCCCATCACTTAAGAGTTCCACAAAGCATAAATCAAGCAGCATTTTTGTAGTAGCACTCCGATCCAAAGGATTACCATCATTCAGCCTACTTACTCCAACTCATGCTATCCACAACCATCCATCCTCACTGTCGGCTGCTTTATGCATGTAAATTATACACAGAACAGGATCTAATAGACTGTTGAATAATAGACTCTACCCTGGGACCACAACCAAACAAGGAATAGGAAATAAGGTCAAATCAATTATTCTAAGGCTATAAGATCCTAACCGTATACAATTTTAAAAGCATACAAGTAGCAGTTAGTAATACCAATAATCATTCTCATTCTAGCATGGCATCAAATATTCCCAAGGCTACAAGCAACACATATCAGGCCAATCTATTGCTGACTACTCAGCACTAGCATGCAAGTCTACTAGCTCATACAACATATACAGGCATTTCCCTTAGCACTAACTAGCATGCGATTCACAGATTCATAAACCAAGTCATAACAGACAACATATGTGGGTATTCTGGGGAAACTTACTTGAGGTCGGTTGATTGCATGCACTACACCTTTTCTTGTCTTAGAAAACCTTTTCCTTGAAAACATTTTCTTTTGAAAATTTTGGAAAACTTTACAGATCCTCATTTTGAGTTAAGACATACCCGAAGGTATATCCGAATCCCTTAAACCAAGGCTCTAATACCAACTTGTAACGATCCAAAAATCAAAGGTAAAAATATCATTTTACAATACTGTCAAAACATATATATGTCTTTAAATACAAACATTACGAAAACATGATTAATTAAAAACTTCATCAGAGTTCGTCCCGAAATCATATATTACGGAAACACGGGGGTGTGCACCGCAATCAAGCTGAGCCCTTCTTTTCCAAAATAATGTTACCTTAAACCATAAACAAAGCTATAAGCACGAATCTTAGTGAGTTCCCCAAAGCATACCCCATACAATCCACATAACCACATAATCTATACTAGCTATAACAGCTAGATAAACCATTTCAATCACACAAGCCATGCATATGAACATATAAGGATGTTGTGGGCTCCCGCCAGGGTCTTATACCATCGTGCCATGGGCTACCCCACATGGTCTTTACCTAGGAATGCCATGTGCTCCCCTACATGGTCTTATATCAACTGCCACGGGCTCCCCCCGGGGTCTTCCATGCAAGTATCACAAAGACAACTAGCATATCACACATCACATAAACAACTAGTATAACACATACCGCATAAACAACTAGTATACTACATATCACATAAATAATGCAAATAAACATATAAGAATGCTGTGGGCTCCCCCAGGGTCCTATACCATCATGCCATGGGCTCCCCCACATGGCCTTATCTCCAACTGCCACGGGCTCCTCCCGGGGTCTTCCATGCAATAAGATACATAATCAACTAACATATCATATATCACAGAAGTATCAATCGTACTACATAACACATACATAAACATATGAGGATGTTGTGGGCTCCCCCAGGGGCTTATAACATCATGTCATCGGCCACCCCACATAGTCTTTACCTAGGAATGTCATGGGCTCCCCCACATAGTCTTATATCCAACTGCCTCGGTCTCCCCCATGATCTTCCATGCAAATATCATATAATCACTAACATACCACTTAGCATAAAGCTAACTATCATACCATATATCTCTACTACAACTAGTGTACCACATAGCATAAAATGGGCCAGCCTTGGTGCCTTAGACCCATTGGTATGGTCAGAAGACCCACCAGACACTACTGAAGTGTTGCATATAAAACTCTAGCTACTGGTTGACAGGTTCCCAAACTATCAATCATCAAAACGACACCCAATTAATATTTGGGTTCCAATACATGACCATAAGTCTACACTTGGGGTAAACAGACCATTTTACCCCTAACCTAACTGTTTCAAAACCAAGGCCTAACATATGGCCCAATTTTCCAAATTGGGCCCAAACCTCTACATGGACTTGAATTAAAGCCCAACCAATTATTCTAGTCCAAACAATTGGCATTTTGATGGCCTAATAGCTAATAATCCTCAAGGACCAATTTTCTAAATTAGGCCCAAGCCTCTCTAATGAGTATTATCCTAAAGCCTAATCATTTCCCTTAGTCCATAAATATGTTCCCAAATGGCCCACAAAAAGCCCACAACAGCTTAGTCCAATAAATGGCCCAACAAGCATCCAAACCCAATTATGGTTTTTCACATAAAATGAAAATTAGGGTTAAGTGTTCCTACTTAAACCATTAAGGACTTAATACATTAAGTCCAAACATACAATCAAATCGGGCTTGAATCATAACTTCACTCTAATGGTCCAAAATGCAGGTCCTAATAAGTCCTAACCAATAATCCCCAAATTAGGGTTTTCTAAACCCTAATTTGGGCTTCATTAGGCCCACTAGGCTCCCATAAGGCCCATTAGGGTTTCATAAGGCAGGCACCACCCACTACCACGCCAGGTAGTGGTGGTCGATGGTAGTTCACGGCGGCGGCCACCACCTCATGGTGGTGGTTACCAATTTATTTTATTATTTTCACGGTGGTTACAATATTACAAGGGAAAACCCGAATAACACACACACATACACACTAATACAAACACACACACACACATACAACCACCCTAGTGGTGGCCGACGGTGGCACAAGGTGGTAGCCACCACCTCACGGTGGTGGTGGTGGCTTTTCTGGCCAAATAAACCCCACACACAACCTATACTCGTATAGAAATACACCAAATGAAGATTAGCACAATACAACAGCATACACACCCTTTGCGAACTACGAACTCAACCATATCAGTGGTAGGCCACGACCGGAAACACCACAAAAGGTGGTCACTCGAGGCTTATGGTGGCGTCGGGCACATCTAGGCATAGTATCGCTGGAACGGAGAAGAGTTGTGAGTAGGAGATACGACAAAGACACCAACGATGTCACCGATAGCTGTTGTGGCATTTGGATGGTGAAGTACCGGAAACAATGAAACAGTGGGATGGTGGTGCTCCGATTCCCGACTTCTCTTCTCATCCGAAATGATAGCAGCGACAGCAACAAGGCGGCACGGGTTGTGGTGGCATCTCTATGTGAGGCAGCAGTATGCGGTCGTTGGCTCTTCGTCTGCTAGAGAACAAGAGGGAGCGGGTGGTGCGGTGCCGGAGACTGAAGAGGGTGGCGGCTATATAAGGCTCTAGGGTTAGGGTTTGGTGGGAGGGTTTATATGCCCGTGTCCTACAACTTGTTGCCATAATGGCTAGAATGGCCCCTCAGTCTCCCTTTTCTTTCAAAACAAGGCCACAATTTACCATTTTAATCCCACCTTCTGAAAACATTTCCAAATCAAGTCCAAAATGCTGCCAATCAGTCCCTGCCTCCATAAATCCTTACATGTTGAGTCCCAATAATACCAAACACCCCTTGAATTCTAAAATCCTTTGCGAGACAAGTCCCGAATTACACTTTAACCCCCAAATAATCAAAATTATAACATTCGGCTCCCCAAAACCAACAATCGACTAAATAATATGGATTTAGTGCGACTATTCGTTCATCAATTTTATGTATTTATTTACTAAATAAACAAAATGTTACACCTGCTCTGATACCAATTGTAGTGGCCCGATTATGATGAAGAATGCAGAATAGTAATGATTAGTGTGAATCAAATATAATGGAAGAACATAATGTAAATAATTCTTTGTTTAAGCTTGATTAGACTACAAAGAGTTTACAAAGTGGGTCTTGTAGTGATTTCTCTCTATGGACTAAATCTTACACATATGATTTCTTATATAAATGGGAGCCACTTGCTTCCTATTTATAGAAACGTTCAACCCATTACACAATCTAAGAGGGTAAATCTTGATGGGTTTTGGCAATAAGAACATCCTACGTGCTCATACAAACCCTAATGCTTGGATCTAGGTTTCTCTATTGTACATACAAGTTATCCAAGACTATAAACCCTAGATCTAAAATATGATAATCAATATGACATATAATTAGGGTTTAGATCATACCTTGATTGTTATATAGCAATAACAATCCCAAATCTCCTTGTAATGACTTTAGAAAGCTTAGAGTCACAAATGTCACTCCTCTAATGGTTCACACACACCATAAGCAAGAGGATGAAGAGGAGAGAGGGTGGAGGCTGCCCAAAACGTGTTCTAACCCTAGAAGGATGCTTCACCACGTTTTTGGGTCATAAGGGTCTTATATATAGTGAGGCTATTAGGGTTATCTAACAAGGAAACCCTAATTTGGATGCTTAAGCCCTAAGCAACCCATGGGTTCCTTTCCTTAAGGGCTTGGACGATTTCCTCATGGGTTTCCCCATAGAATTCGTCCACTCCTTAATATAAGACAATCCATGGCTCAAATTGCAATTATCTTATAATTACAATTTCAGTCCCTTAAGTTTAATTAATCTCTTTTAGTCACAAAACTAATTACCAATTAATTATTGACTAATATTAATTAAACAATATGATTTCTCCTTTAATATATTATTCTCATAATATATTAATAAATCATATTTAATCCTTTCTCTCCATAATTCATCCTATCAAGTTGCTTTGGTGAAGGCAACCCAAAAGGACCATGCACCATCGGGTCAAGTACATACCAAAATAGTTATGGACTTAGACACTAATCCAATAGTCTCCCACTTGGATATGTCTAATAACTATTATGCGTATGACTTCAGATCCTGATCTGCAATCGCAGCTTGCCAAAGCCGCTGTCAACTCTGATCCTATCAGATACGTGTGTCCTTAGATAAGGATCATATATTCCTCCATTCTAGATATCATATGAGATATGATTTCAAATCATTCTCTTTGTACTATATCCTGACTTCCAATTTATGACGACTGACTAATTGAACAAATCAAATTAGCCCTAGCCCGGCCGAGCATTTACGTTTGTCATCACTAAATCATCGAGCGGCCCAAAGATATCGCTTTTATCATACTTTGGATAAAAGGAACGGATAAACTTTGTTACGATGCTTGCTTGCACTTACTCAGCAAATCACACACAACAATATGTTTTATAACACCAAGTTACTAGTGTGTTTACATATTATCAATGTGCAACAGATTTGCAAGATACAACTCACACATCTCGGTTTCAAGAATATAAGATGTTATCGTCTCACCAATCACTCGTGATACAATTCATGGAGTGATCCAAGTGAGCGTGGGTTTAATCCAATGCTCAAATCATATTCATAAGCACTCATGAACGTTGCAGCAAACATTTGCTTATGTCTAATGCTCTTTAGACAATCCACACACCAATTCACTACAGTCTTCATTCATACCTACTTCCAACATATGAACGACTGTGGCCCGTTCGAATAATTTAACTGTTCTTAACCAATTAAATTATTCAGGAAGTCAAAACATGCAAATGTGAAACACAAGAATAATACTAATCCCATATGGCCTCAAACCTTTGAGTATAAATAAAACTCCTTTTATTTATCACCATACCGATTACTAATTATTTGTTGTTTTGGGTAATCAACTTCTTACTTTAATTATTACACTTGTCCCATGCTCCTAGCATGCACACAATGTTTACCTATGGTTCTTACTTTGTGAAATATATCAAATTGAACACACTTCCAATCATTCTTATTTCACAACTCCAAATCCTTTTTAATAAGTGAAAGAATATCAAATTCTTTCTACTTATAGAATATGCTAGATTCTAATATTCGATCCTTTCATAATGTCACTGCACCGAAGTCACAAAGACTATTGCCAATGATATTACAAAGTCTTCTATCGGGGATTGTTACAAGACAATTCCTTAGATATGATGTCTCTCACTCAAAGTACATTCCTTTGAACATCCTTTTGCATAAAAGTTTATAATCTAGTCATAGATTTTTCAATATTCAATTCCCAATATGGACACATTTCCATATTTTCCATATGACAACTTATTCTTAATAGAATCTTATCTATTCATAATAATGTCGATATGGTCCATCCAATATGGAAACATTTCCATATTTTCCATATGACAACTCATTCTTAATAGAATCTTTTCTATTCATAATAATGTCGATATGGTCCATCCAATACCATGCTTCCAACTACTCATAAGCAACCAATCCTCATCGAACTTTGGATTTTCCTTTGATAGTTGTTTAATAATTTTAGTTAAAACCGATTCTAGTCCCTTTTCCCTCTAAATGCGCTAGACATTTGGAAATTTTTAGAATGGTCAAACATTAAAGCATTTGTAATCGATCCTATACCCGAAGCATATGGGACATGACGCATAATGTTTTATTTGCTATGTTCTCAAAATTCGAATTGTGAAGAGGAATGCCGTAATCATAATCGAAAATTTAAGAACACACTATTTACCTTTGACTAAATTTATTAACATTTCTCAACCTAATCCTTTAGATTTGAAATGAAGCATAATATTTTCTCCCTTAATTATAGCAAAACAACTTTACAACCCTTACGACTTTGCAAGGTATAACTCTTGTTTTCTATAATTAATATTGCCAACTTGCAATACGTGCCTTAATAATCATACAATCATAACATTTATGCTCCCACTATCATGATGATTACTATAAAAAATAACACTTATGCTCCCACTAGCTTCAACATGTATTCATAAACATCTTAACTTCCAGAAAGACAATACCTATTGAATTTCTTAAGTCCATGTTTCTAATACTTAATGCTTTGATAATCTTTTATCAAGGCCTCTTAAACTTATACACCTTTGCCTTAGATAGTTCATATGTGTGTCTAAACAATTAAGACTAATTGCCAAACCTCACAATTCAAATCATGGAAAGGGATACCGTAACCATAATCGAATTCGAGAATGCAATTTTACAATCACTATCTTCTTAAAATCTTTCTTAGTGAAAGTATTTCCTCACAATCATTTTCATGAAGGAGGAAATCTTATGACACTTAGATTTAAACGGTGTATGTGTTCCTTGTTGGATTAATGTCTAAGTCCATAACTATAATTGGTAAGACTTGACTCGACCCGGCATGGTCCATTTGGGTTGCAAACCTTCATGCACTTAGATAGACTATAATGAGAGAAATAAGACACTTATGGTTATTAATATATTATAAGTTCTAGTATATTAATAATAAGAATAATAAGATTGTTTAATTAGTATTGATCAAGAATTAATCTAGGATTAATTAAGTGATCAAAAGAAGACTAATTAAATGTATGGGTTGATTGTGTAAATCATCCATACTTATATAGTGGGCTAATGCTCCATGGATAATCAAGTTGGGCTAAAACCCATAGGATGGTCCATGGGTGCTCCATGGTGTATTTGAACCCATGGATCCAAGGAAATGGAAAGTCATGACAATTAAGGATTTACCCTAATTGTAACACTATATAATGATCTTATTCTTGACAAAAATCGGCGACTAGGATTATTCTAGAGAGGGCTAGCCGATTTCATGAAGTGTAGAACTCTCTCAAGTTATTCTAAGTGTTTTGATAACTGTGATTCCATTTGAGGCTTCCACACTATTGGGGCTAGGCACTCAAGCTTCATGAAGACTTTCTACATCAAAGAGGTATGTATTCTATCTTGTTATATTCATGTTTTGTATGATAGATTAGGATGATACCTTGGATATTCTTATTTGCATGTATAATAGAGAAAACATAGATCCAAGGTATTTAGGGTTGCATGTACATTTAGGAGTGTTAGAATGCTCAAAACCCAACAGTGGTATCAGAGCCTAGGCTTGTTTTCTTGTTATACTTGCAATGGAGCTAAAAAAATCGAGTTGTGATGCTGTCAGCCCAGCAGACTCGCCGAGTCCATGAAGGGACTCGACGAGTCCAAGGCAAAATTCATCCAACTCGCCGAGTTATGTTCATGCACTCGACGAGTTGGACCCCAGACAGCATATTTTTGAGGTTTTTGGCTAGAAATGGACTAGGAACATTACCCTAAGTTGTTTTTGAACTTATAAACTTGTTTTTTAATGTGGTAATGTTCATGCTAATCCATTTTCAAAGATAATTGTCAATAGATTCATGTTTTGTATTAGTTTAAGGTTTAGACTAATTACATGAAGAAGTTTGATATGAATTATCTTGTTCTTATGAGTTGCTTAGATTAATAGAAAAGTTAATTGAAATAGTTGTTTTCAATCCATTTTAATCTAAGAGTTGAGTACAAAATGTGTTTGTGTAACTTGTCCTCAAGTTACATGAAGAGTCACATTAAAGACTCATAAAACTCATAAAAGTTGGTAATGGTTACAAAATGAAGAGTCTTGTGTCATTGAATTTTTTTTTTTTTTATGACTTCATAACTTGTCCTCAAGTTATGGAAATTCAAGAGTCACTTCATTAATAAATAAATAAATAAATAAAGTGTAACCTTAATTAATTCCATAAGTTATAAAAATAAAGAAAAGATTAATTCTTTTATTAGTTTAAAGTCTTCCATAAGTTATGGAACTTGAAGAGTTTTTTGGATTAAAACTACTTTAAACACATAAGTTATGGAATTAATTAGTTTTGAATAGTTTCAAAACTTGCCCTCAAGTTTTGGAATTTGAAAAGTTTTCACTTATGAATACTTTAATTCCAAGTTAGCCCTTAGAATTTTAAAAAGGTTAAAATTCAACACTTATACTATTTATAACATTAATGGTTAATTATTATATATATGTATAAGAACAAGTCGTTTTACCGTTAGTAGGCCTCATTCACGAAGCCGGTCTATAAGGTGGGTATAAGGTTGTTGCCTATAAAATGGCGACTTAATGGGTGTCTACTCTCACCCACCGCTTGCTTGACTGGTGGAGGGTCGTTAGCCGAACGGGTAGGACAATGACTTTAAATTCTCCCTTCATTAAAAGTATTAATGATAAATACTAAAGTAACTAAAATCTTAATAATTCCCAATCTTAGTTACTTTAGGAAAAATGTGAATTTGGTGCTAACCCATGGAATTCACACTTTGTACCTTACCAAGTCGTTGGTGGAGCGTGTGTGGTTAACCGGCACACTAACTTGGACTAGTAAGGACCACGAAGGGTGACTTAATGTTTGTCATAGATCAATGGAGCGTGTGTGGTTAACCGGCACATTGATTAGGTGATAATATTAAGGATACCAAGTGAATTGGTATGGTTATTCACACCTTGTTTTGTGATCCTCGGCATCCCAGTCACAAAATTTGAGAGGGCACACTCGAGATTGAAACATGCCATTGAAAAGTTCAATGAATCTCAAAAGATCTAGGAATTTCAAATCCAATTAAAACCTAATAAATTATTTCGTTTTTCATGGTGGAAATTGGTGAATCGTCATTCGCCTACCTTCAAATATTTTATAGCTTGGATTACGGCATCCCTCTTCTAAGTTATAAAATAGTTTGTTGGGTCCTAGCCTTAATATTTCATATTGGGTGTCATATTAAGGACTTTAAATCAACTATCTTGAATATCTCCCATAACATGTCTGGTTTAGACATTTATGATCTTCCCAAATCTCTTGAAGATGATGTTCCTCAACATCATGCTTCACTTCCTTTATCTCCTCCAATTATTCTCCCTCACCCACAAGTTCTTGAAAAGTTTAAAGTCACTCAAGCCCTATTGGCAAGTTAAGGTCTTGGTGTGGTCACATCTTGGAGATGTAGTCACATATTGACAAGACGGGAGAGTTGGGTGTCAAAGTCTCGTGAAAGTTGGATGTTCAATCACTTTCTTAGTAACATAGCGGGTCACTTTGGGACTACTATGAGACAGACTATGACACGAGCCTTAATGATCTTATCTATTTGCTTTGTGCTGTGGAATCAGTAATGGTTTGGAACACTAGTAAAGCAAATTTTGTTAGAAGATCAACTTCCCAAACCTTAAATGGACATTGGCAATGGTAGCATTGGATATCTAGAAAAGCATTTCTCTTCCCAATGGAAAGGGATCGGCCATAGTCAACTCGGTTGACCAAATGGTAAAGAGAAAGGCTAAGTCTGAGATAGTCTCATGTGCCATTATCAAAGGGTCTACATGTGTTTTGTTGCCAAAGGAAGGGGCATTGGTTGCAAAGCCGCCATAATTTACCTAAGGATGTTAAAGTCGATAAGTTTGACTCTACTTCAGGTAAAGTCCACTGTCTAACTCTGTTAAGTTCCTATTTGGAGATTCTTATTACATAATGTGAATGGGTCACATGCTGATGTCTTTTAAGAATCAAAGAAAAGATAGGAAGCTTAAAGTAAGTATATGCTGATTCTGATTGCGAAGATGGGTTTCGATCGCATGGTTCGGTAATCAGAATTTTGAGCTGTTGCTTAAGAGTTATAATATATTGCTTGTGAATAGATAACAACAAGGTTTTCATGTGGATTGTAAGGATAAGTTTTTCCGCAAAGTTTTAAAATAAAAGAAAAAAAAGGTTTTAATTTTATTTATTTTAAAAATATCCTTACAATGGCATCGGTGGAAAATTGTTGCTTATATGTTTCCAGTAATAGCAATATTGGAAAGTGGATTTGATTCTTTCATTTGTGGTAGTGTCTGAATTTACCAAATGAAGAAAGTTTTTCATCACCCAAGGTTCAATTGGACAGAAACTTGGAATCATACAAGTCGTATTGTATGATGAATGAGAATTTTCATCTTTGAAAAATTAAGACTAATTCTTTGATCACATGTATATGTGAGTCAATTGAAGGACTAAGGAATTAGGTACACTGGGTGTGCGCTGGTCAAGGTCCACCACAAAGATTGATTTGTCATGATTTACTAAAGATTAGTAAATATGATTATACTTATAAGGTTAAGTATAATTTTGTAACATTGGAAAACGAATAAGAAGAATCAAATTAGGCAGAAAGATAAAAGTTTCTCAAATCTGAAAGGACGGGAGAGTACTTTAGTATCAGCTTTGTGATCATCTTAATGATTAAGAAACCATATCAAAATTTGTTCTCTAAGAAAGTCTTAGTGCATTCTTATGACTAAGAAGAAGGGATCTTGAAATTGTTGAAATGGTTAAATCAAGAAGATGAATCATACTTCGTTCCAATACAAGTCTTGGAGTCATACTCCAAGATTGTAATTTGAGTGACATGTCATAAAGTAAGGTTTAAAACACTTATCAAATGTAAGAGTAAAATGTTTTCTACTCTTGTACATTTGAGATTGGTAAGTTGTGATGTCTTGGATGAGACAAAGACCAACTAAGACCAATTGTGTGAAGTGTTAGTCTTGATAAGAATCCGCACTATCTCTTGAATATTTGTTTTATCAAGGAATGGTTCTTGACTAGAAAAACTTATATGTCAAGAGGACAGTGGGAGCCTTAAAGATCCTGAAAGAGTTTTAAGATTTAATCAAGAGTGAAACCTGTAATTTATCACTAGCACACGAATTAAGGTTCGCAACCTATCGTGTTGACATAATTCTTATTTCTGTACCTACTTCAAATAAGTTGAATTTGCATGTGAGTTATCAGAGTTCAACTCGGAAGCATTGGTGGGCCTTGTGTTACCAAGGTGACAAGAAACTAAGATTGAATAAGTTTAATCCATGTAGGGCTGAATTTGTCACTAACCTTATCTTGTGATTATGGTTTTGACAAATTCGCATGGATAGGAACTCATACACTATTAAATCTAAGTGTCATAAGGTTTCTCTCCGATTCATGAAAATGATGGTGAGGATATGCTTTCACTAAATAGATTTTAAGTAGATATCAATTGTGTCATTTGCATTTTCAAAAGTCATTAGTGGAGCGCGTGTGGTTAACCGGCACACTAACATGGACTTGTGAGAAATGGCAAATGCCTAAGCAATTGAGACTATGATTACGGCATCCCTTTTCATAGTTCTGAAAATTGTTTAGACACACATGTGAGCTATCTAAGAAAGGGTGTATGAATCTAAATTTCAGAAGTCCAACAGATTTCTGGAAATGTGTCAGAGCTAGTGGGAGCATAAGTGTTATGCTGATAATCATCATGTTAGTGGGAGCATGACTATTATGATTAGTATTGCAAGCTAGCAATGTTAATTATAGAAAACAAAGTTTCAATCCGTGAAGTTGCAGGGGTTGAAAAGTTGTTTTGCTATAATTAAGGGAGAGGAAATTATACTTCATGTCAATTCTAAAGCTTAGATTGAGATTTTAATCATCTTTAGTCAAGAATATATGTGAATTTTGTGTTGGAATGGTTCAACTTGAAGAAATTCTATATATATTGCATTTTCAAAATTCGATTATGATTACGGCATCCCTCTTCATAGTTAAATTTTGAAAACATGGCAAATAAAAAATATTGTAGCAAAAGACTGGTCTAGTGTCATGTCTTTATGTCAAACATCATGAATAGTATCCCATATGCTTCGGATATAGGATCGATTTCATGTGCTATAATATTCATCCTTTCTAAATTTTCCAAATGCTTAAGGCATTTAGAAGGGAAAAGTCTAGAACTGGATATGACTAAAGTGATTAAGCAATTGTCGAGGACAATCTGAGGTTCGCCAAAGATTGGTTGCTCAGGGACATTTGGAAGTCTAGTGTTAATTTTGGTAGGACCATATCGACATTTTCTGAAAAGAGGTAACTCTTGTTCGGAAGTGATAGTCAAATAGGACTATGGAAATGTCTCCATAGGGGGAAGTGATTCAATCTATGTAAGATTAGGAAACTTAATGCAAAAAGGATGTTCCCAAGGAGCTGATCTCCTTTGGAATGCTCTGTAATGGTTGTTGTCAAGTCTTTCTGACTTTGTGCATAATCATTACAAGAGGATCAATGCATATAAGTTTAGAATCTAACAGATTTCAGTAAATGACATAAATTTGGAATTCTTGCATTTACAATAAGGATTTGGGATTGTGAAATGAGTATCATTGGAATCATGTTCAATTGAGCTACATCACAATGTAAGGATCATAAACAAACATAGTGTGCATACTTGGGGTATGGCATAACTATTGTTTAGAAAAACAAAGTGTACATGCTAGGAGCATGGGACGACTGTTGTTTTTATTCAAGTCTTAAGTTGATTATTTGAAACATTGAATAATGTGTAATCAATATGGTGATAAATAAAAAGTGGTTTTATTTATACTCAAAAGGGTTCTGAGACCATATTAGATTCGATTATTATTGTATTTCACTTTGCATGTTTTGACTTCCAAAATAGCTAGGTTATTCTTTCCGGATGACTAAGTTATTTAAACACTCCACAGTCGTTCATATGTTGGAAGTAGGTATGAATCAAGACTGTCATGAATCGGGTTTGTAGATGGCTAAATGAGTTTAGTCATGGCAATGGTTGCTACAACATTCATGAGTACTCATAAGTTATGAGTATTGGA